>NW_019384357.1:283567-303199 GCF_000671375.1 Centruroides sculpturatus | reverse complement strand
TACACACTCGGTAAGCAATCCTACAATTTTTTGTTTATAACGTAGTTTATACGGATTATTTTCAAAAAAATATACGTATTTTGGAAATGTTGAGTCGAATTAGTCTAGAATCGATTAATTTTATGAAAGAAAACCTTTCAAACAGCCGTAGTCCGTAAACTATGATTCCTACAAAATTGATTCATAAAGAACGGAACGTATCTACCGTCTTATAGGGGGATCTACTGTAATTATATTTACAGTACCTAATTTATATATAATTTATGTATAATACTGTACAGACGATAGAAATCTCTCCGTAGCGTGGCGCTACGGACGGCGGGAAAGTAGTTCGGCTGCCCGATGACGTTTTACGTAATTATAGGAGTTTTTTACCGGTTTTTACGGATACCGTCGCAATTTTTTCGCAGTTTTATAGGAATCGTAATTATAGGGACCATAATTATAGGGGGTCTACTGTAATTAACTTATAAATAAAAAATTGTCGGAATATTTACCGAGTGTACTCCGTTCGAAGACGCCATTGCTTAAGCTTGTATTCGTCGCGGAGCTGTACATCGGCGTACGAAGCTGTCACGTGACATTTGGCGGTGCTATTCGGTCACGTGACTACTAATCTCCGACGTGTTCCTGATAACTTATTCTTTTTGCGAAGAATTCGCTGAACTTTAGAGACATTATTANCAATAAACCCGGCGGAGAACAGGAGGGGGTATAAAGGGTCGTAGGGCCGACGGAAGCGCTTTCTCTCCGTCTGGAGATCTGGACAGACCAAAGAAGTTTTTAAAATCGATCTGAAAAAGTTTCTTAATTCGTTGTTCTTCAGTCGTCAGGTCGCAAGATTTGAATCCTACCAGGGCAATCAACTCAATGGATATTTGTGTATTATCTGCTTTAATGAAAAAAACGTCGTCTAAGATTCCAAGTTATTTGGCATCGTTATAAATGAAAGTAAAATAAATATACGCGTTTTCGTGTATAACGTAAATTATTATAAAAAAGGAACGTAAATAAATAAATCAGTAATAATACAATTTTATAATATGAAGTAGGATACATTTATTTCGTATCTGTTGACTTTTTTAGTCTATTGTTATCCTGTATATCATCAGAGGTGTCCAACCCGCGACCCAAGGCAAGTTCCAATGCGGCCCAATAAACGTATAAACAAAACCGANATAATATGAAGTAGGATACATTTATTTCGTATCTGTTGACTTTTTTAGTCTATTGTTATCCTGTATATCATCAGAGGTGTCCAACCCGCGACCCAAGGCAAGTTCCAATGCGGCCCAATAAACGTATAAACAAAACCGAAAAACGTTTTAATTTTTTTATTATTTATTTATTTCAAGGTCATAAACTCAAAAAAGAAGTTTCACAAAGCCGTAAACCTTTATTCATATTTTATTTTTGAGTGGAAAGGAAATATTTTCAAATACTTGGAGATGTGTGAATGAGGAAGAATTACTAAATAAAGCTGGAGTTGTGGCTCAAAGGATTAGAGACCCAAATTGGGGAGAAGGGGGAGAAAGGACAAAAGATAGAAAGGTTAAATAGATCTTTTGTTATGCAAATATTGATGTTACTGTGAATGACCGATATCTGGTGAATGAATGTCAGCATTCACACAGTCGTTTCGTGTATGTACGAAATATTTGCTAAATATCATTATTTCTCACTTACACCGGCAAATGTCGACATTCAGCATGCACTGATGGTGAATGTTGAATAAAAATATTTTTATTACGTTAAGACAAAAATGCAACATTTTAATATGTGAAAATAAGAGAAAGCTTAAGTAACAGCACATTTAAATAAACTGCTGAACCTAAAACGAACAGTACATTCTTAATCAGAAAAGAAAATAATACAATAATAAACTTACACATATATTATGTGATTATCGTTATACAATCTTATTTATTGCAACAATTTAAACTGTTATGGCACTTTGAATTGCGCAAGAGTCCCTTGCTTTTACAACTGCATTTATTCGTGGAACACTTTTTTTTTTTGCAATGACAGCGTGTATAGCCTTGCCCTCCACTTTTCAAATTAGCTGCAGCTGCTTCTCTCAGCGAAGAAATCTCATCTATGGAAAGCAACTTTTCTTTACAAATTACGAACTGATTACGTTATTACGTGATTACGAACTGATCTGTTAATAGTGTCTTTTATTCGGATATCGCCGACGCCTTACCGACGACCCCTCTCATCACCCGCCACTCGACCTGACGAACCGATCCCCACCTCACGGGATCAAAAGACCTTGTTCTACCTCCGGCTACCCACAAAGGATTTGGCGACAGACTGTCGTCTCTCTATCGACATCGGCTTCTCGGGTGTCGTTTCGATCTCCACCAAAGCTTATCTGTGCTTGTCGACATACACCGGCGATTGTTCGAATGTATAATAATATAACCAAATATTCGGACTTTCACCGACGTATTTTGTATTATTCGGACATTCACCGGTGAATATTGACATTTTCTAATTTCGGTCTTTCACAGTAACATTGATTCTTAATTTTCCAACCTTTTTCACTTCTTTATCTTTTGTCCTTTCTCTTTTTTTCCTCGCATTTGGGTCTATAATCTTTTGAGTCACAACTCCAGCTTTATTTATTATTCCTTCCAGCGTTGCAAGATTTGGCTACATTGCACCAAATGTGTCTACTTTGTTTAGTTTGATGTAAAAAATATCATTTGGCGCTTTGCCTACTTTTTGGGCTACATAATATTCATAAATATATTAGTTGAATAAAAATGCACTTTAAAATAGTACTTTTTAGAAGCTTCATTCTTCTAAAAGTTCCAACGCACGGACCTTTTTGTAAGCCCATGAATTTATTTCTCAAATAAATTCTTAGAATAAAAGAAATATTTGATAAAAATTCTGCCATATTAAGAAATATGGCAGATCTAAAACCCATCGATTGAAACGTTCCGTCTCTAACTCACACGACCATCTGATTTCTTATCTATGGGAACAATATTAAACATTGAAGAAATGATTCAAGCAATTCGTTAAAGATCCACAAAGGATCAGTCAATTAATAGGGATAATTTTCAGAGTCGGAGGACAACTTCAATTTTATGTTTAATAAACAATGTATTAGTGATTACTTTATGAGTTTTTATTTTATTTGTAATTTATTCTTATTATGTATAAGTATACACGTAAAAATGGTTTAAACACTTCATTCAGACCCTCGCAAAATTAATATTTAACAGTTACACGATTTACTAAAACTTAGATAAATGATAGAAAGTGTCAATAAATTATTGTTTTTTAATTGTTTTTACAGAGAATGGCCGAAATTGCAAAATCGACACTTGAAAAAACAATAGAAATAGGTGCAATATCGGCACGTAGTTCTATTTTAATCACGGAATTACCAGAAGAAATAATGTTTTATGTATTTCAATACCTAAACGATGCAGAATTAGATTTATACAGAAAAGTGTGTACCCAATGGAAAGATATCATCGAAAACATAATGTATCATCGAGTAACAATGATCAAAAGGGTAATTCTTATATTATTTCCTCGATCGTATGTCATGATTATATAATAAATTCCACATTTCAGTTAATTTCGATAAACAGGAAATTGGTTTTGTGTTTATCGTAATTGGTCGTAGTTGCGGAAGAACAGATAAATTGGTGATTTATTGTATATTAAATTGCTTTTTTAGTTTNGCCTTAAAGAATCGTAATTTTGGACAAGCCATTTTAAAAAATAATCAGGATAAACTTTCCTTGTGTTGGGGATAATCAGGATAACTTTAAAATTGCATTGACTTCAGCCAATAATATGGTTGATGAAAATAAAAATGCGGATTTGGATTCGGATGGTGGCTATCATCGAGTAACAATGATCAAAAGGGTAATTCTTATATTATTTCCTCGATCGTATGTCATGATTATATAATAAATTCCGCATTTCAGTTAATTACGATAAACAGGAAATTGGTTTTGTGTTTATCGTAATTGATCGTAGTTGCGGAAGAAGAGATAAATTGGTGATTTATTGTATATTAAATTGCTTTTTTAGTTTTCTGTATTTGATTGTGTAATATAGTTTTAAATTAAATTACATCAAAGTCTTAATGTTAAACGTTTACTCTTTACCATTGCATTAAAGTTTTACACTGACAACTTTTTATTAAATTTCTATGAATTAAACAGATTTTGTGTATGTTTACAGTAGACTCCCCTATAACACTGTAGATAATACCGTGTTATATGAATTTCATGTTGAACGAGTCAATTAGATTTTACAAATATGTGAGCCGTTCACAGCCCGACACACGTATTTGTAAAATCGAAGTGACTCGTACAACATGGAATTCATATAACACGGAATTATCTACAGTGTTATAGGGGGGGGTCTACTGTATTTGTAGAAATATTAGTCCAAAAATTATATCGAATTTTAGTCTTATTTGACGTTAATGATAATACATTTATACAAAGTTACTTTTTGAATTATTGAATTACAGAAGTTACTTTGTATTAATTATTATTTATTACTTACTTTATTATCTAAATAAATTTACACACGATATAAATATTACGATTTATTTAAACAGGAAATTCCTCGTCATTTAATGAATTTTATCGTTTACGAACCGGAAAAGGTACATCATTTCACTGGTTACAACGATAATTTTCAATACAATTCATTCGTCTTGGGAGATGAATCTCTATATACATTTGACTGTCCGTTTGACTGTTCGTTTTATAAACAGGAACGATTCACACGTAAATTGGAAATACCATCGATCGATCCATGCGAATCTGGTAAGTAGACTAATTATAAAAGTTTGAAATTTTTTATTAAGTGACTTATCACGTCTTTAATTTCAGACGTAGACGTTTTACCTGGATGCAGTAAGTTTTCATCAATACAAGAAACAACCGAAGTACAATTATCAATGTTTCCAAACATTCAAGGTTTTAATGTTGTTAATTATTCATTCGGAGTATTCGATAACAACATAGATATAAATAATGTATGCCACAAAATGAATATTCCGGAAGAAGAAAGAAGATGCGCCATAATCTATAAAGATTTTACTGTATTGCCTCATAAAAACTACTACTTTACTATCGACTCATGTCACACACTCGACCCAGGTAAAAACAGACTTACAATATTTTATGGGGAAAGAATAAATTCTTTCAGTTTTTATATCGAAGTACAAAAAACTGATTATGAAACTATGAAAGAAAAATTGGAAAGCGTGAAGCGTTCCAAACCGCGAATGGTACAGAAGAGATGTTTCGTATATATATTTCATCTTGCGTGTGCAAAGTGCATGGATCCGACAATTCAAGCTTTTAGAAAAGTGTTTCCTCTAGTCAGTTATTTTACTTATAACTTTTTTCCCTGGTCTGTAACAATGAATCCACCACAAGACCCGTATGTTTTTGTAAACAACTTTCAAAATTTCGACAAATTCGCATTAATGGTTTTCATATGGTGGGAATAATTAACATTAAAATAGTTTTGTTAGAATTGGGCTTTTAAGTAGTTTTTTGGCTCGCAGTTCTACACTATACCTATACACAAATTTTAGTGTCAATTCGCTTATTGGTTGGAGTTACTCAGATCTTTGAGTAACGCAACATTAATTATGATCACTTTGTACATTTCATCGGTAGTGCCGTACAAGATGTAAATTTTATAGCAATGAAGGTAAGCTGTACTCGCAAAACCGCTGTAAAGCAAACTATTTGTCGTGTGAATGGATTAAAACCTGTTTGGAACATGTGAAATAAAATTGTACTTACGCTAGTAGATTCGTAGTGAAAACGTACTGTACAATAAACAATAAAAACCTTAAACCGTAAGAATAAATAAATTATTTATTAATTCGTCTATAATTGCATTGTAATGACCGAACAGTAATCTTAATAATGGCCATCTTATCGTTTCTAAGTGATATTTACTTTATAGTAGAAGTTGGTAGTTCTGTGCTCGTATTTATTAGGAACCGTTCCACACCAATTGTTAACAGCCCTTTTAAATACACAAATTACTTTCTTTTCTTTCAATAAGTGATGTTGTAATTAAGGTGCCAGCCTGCAAGCACTGTAGATATTTTTGGACATAACAGTAAGAAATGTAATCTGAGTAAACTTTCCTTGTATTGAGGATTGCCAATGGTTTGGTCATGTAAAGTTTTCCTAATTTTTTAAAATGTTTTTAACATTAAAGGCCAGTTTAATATAGAAAGTCCTACAGGGAGGCATTTTTCTCAGAAGATTGTTCACGTGAGACGTTGCCACAAACAAATATATGAAATTCAGAAGTAATGTATTTAGAGACAGTATAAATGAGCTGTATTTTTTGAATTTAATAAACATAAAATAAATTTAATGCATAAAGTTTGATTAACTATTGAATAAAACGTTTGATTATTGAAAGTCACAAATGTCTAATAGCACACGTGGTTTAAATATCTACGTTGTTGTGACAACACAAAAAACCACGTGGTTTAGTGAATTCTTAAATGTACATTTTAAATACCTTATTATTCACATTACTTTCTTTGCTTTTAACAAGTTATCTTCCAAATCTATCTCTTAAATTAAGTTATCATTGGCCTTAAAGAATCGTAATTTTGGACAAGCCATTTTAAAAAATAATCAGGATAAACTTTCCTTGTGTTGGGGATAATCAGGATAACTTTAAAATTGCATTGACTTCAGCCAATAATATGGTTGATGAAAATAAAAATGCGGATTTGGATTCGGATGGTGGCGATTGAGACAGCGTTGGAAGCAAGACACTCGGAGACTACGTTAACAAAACAAATACCCGTTAATTTGTAAAGGAAAATACATATTATACATTTTATATCGTTAAACGAGTTATAATAAATCGAGCTAAAACAGGTCTAGGTACCTCTGCATTTCTCGAGAGAGAGAGCATTTACATTGGTTCGCGAATCGATAAATACCTGGAGTTGAGGATGTCCACAAGGTGATGATAGATTTCGTTGAGACTAAGGTGACCTGGGTCTCGTCCTTTGTTGTCTGGGAAATTATTGGAAAATTCTGGATTATTTACGAATCTCATTAAAAACGAATCTCTTGTTTAATTCTATTACAGCTCATGCATTTACGCTCTGTGTCGCCATATATGTGTTATGCAAGCGCTTCACATATAAGAACATATTTCAATTAACAACTTAACTTCAAAGTTATACATTTTTGAAGTCCATTTTAATCGTACGAATTTTCATAACATATAACACTATAAATTACGTTCGGCATAACACCGCTCAAAGATGGAATTTTAGAATCAAATCTACACGATTCGATTGTAAAATTCGATATTGTAATTTCAAAATTTGGTTCGAAAGCATTAGAGAATTTTGTTATTCTAAAACAACGATAGCATCACAGATTAAGAATAAAACCACCTGACGAGAGCTGATGAATAGGGCCGATAAAATTTTTGTATGTGTTATTTCTCTAGAATAAATATGAATGTGTTGTGGAATATAACCGACGAAGAAATCGGTCGTTTATATTTATGAGCTTCTCCAATTGCGAAAGAATGGATTAGACTGTTAAGAATTGGCAGTTTCCCGATTGTCCAGCCTTACACGAACAAGTTTTGCTGTCAATTTAAAAAAATATTTTCTTAAAGTTCAAAATGCCAGTAATTTTGTGTGGGACACAGGGTGGGATTTAAGCATTTCGAAACTCTAAGCTGAACTATGCAAGGCCCCTTACCAATCCTTCACAATTTTACAAGTCAATCGTAAAAAGAAAAGAATTAAATCAGATTATGTTTCTGATTTAATACGGATATTGGAAGAAAAAAACGTGAGGTTTCACTAGTCTTATGTTTTATAACTGAATTTAATTAAATTTATATACCCATTCCATTAAAAAATTTTTTATAAATTGGTTTTATCGATTTTTTTAAAAAAATCTTATGTTAATTCTTAGAAAGAAATGAATGAAATACTACACAAAATAAAAAGTAAAGAATATTTTGTTGGTTTGTAAAAAAATGTTTATTACAAAATTTGACTCCAATTTTCTTTTTTGTACAAATGTTTGAAGCCTCTTGAAAGTCGAGACCCTAAGCAACAACTTACATAGCTTTTTACTTGTAAATTCGGCCCTGATAGCACAGATATCAAAGCTGTTTTTTTTTTTTTTTTAACACAAAGGGCACAAATATACATAGAACGATCTCGCTCATTTGTTTCCATACCGCATAATGACGTGTCCCGCTAACAGTAATTGTTTTCCTTGTATAAAATTGCTCGATAAACAGCTACGAGCAGCATATATCATTATATCGGACAGTAAGTAGTATACGATTAATTTTACATTACTAGTTACAGGCTACCCAGTTAAGGTAGCCATTTTGTAAAAATGCAGCGCGCTTTATAGTTCATGAAAAACGCGAATTGCATCAGGCCATGTACTAATTCTGTCTTCTTTACAAGAATAAAGATTTTAACAATGCAGTTCTCTAAATTTAAAACTTGTAAAATTTATTAAGGGAAAATTTAATAAATTTATATTTTTTTAACAGATTACTCTACTGTATTGCAAATGCAATGCTCTACTAATTTCTTTGTTAATCAAACTTTCTTGAAACCCTACATCCGAATGAACCATAGTTGCTAGGTCCACCAAATAAATAAACTAACTTTTTTAGACTGTGAGTAGACCATAATATTGACAACAGGAAAAGGACATGTATTTCTACAACCTGTTAAATCTGTGTCACTCCCTCGGGAAAGGCAATACAGGAGTCTCTTTCCTTTTGAAAACATAGATTTTAGCTCATGTTTATAAACATACTCTTGTCACACCGGAATCAGATAGCGCAGAGAGAGAGATAGACGACGGTAAAACAATTATCTAAACCACCCATTCAGTTCAACTTCCGAATCTGCATCCGATCTGGATCCTTGACATTCTGTAGTACTCGATAACTGTAGTACAGTATTTTTACCAAAATTAATAAGATTTCTGTGATAAAATTGAGAAATTGGATTATTCCACTAAGTTAAAGAAAAAGAGTAGAAGTTTATTTTATATCTTGTATATCGGGTACGTGGGTTCAATTCAGGCTCCGAATGACTCGATTGGGACCTTATCAGATCCGTAGATCATACCCATAGGAGCAAAAAAGTCAAAGAAACCACACCTCTACAAAAAACCCTTCGCGAGATACAGCCCGCAAAATCAGTTTGCTAGAGATCGTCAGTCGTGTCGCTCCAGGCAGACAGTCGTGTCGCTCCTGCCAAACAGGTGCCAACTGAAGAAACTAGTCTCTATCAGGAAATTATAAAAGTGATAAAAACCGAAAAATTTCACGCAGCCATGCTCATGGTCTGGCGAAACCCCATAATTAGTGTGTAGTGGTTTAATCCACTTGGTCCCTGGTGAACAAGTTCAGTTAAGATTACTATTAAGAAAGAAATAAAACTAAAAGTTTAAAATAAACTCATATGTAAGGTTTCACTGTAAATAGTAATTTTAGTAGTGAATAAATTATAGTGTGCACAACTTTAAGTATCGAAATTCAAAAGACCTTTATCAATTTTTGAAGTTTTCTGTAATTATTTCAGCAGGGATTCAGTTCTTGGTATTTTTTTTTTGTATTCGATTTATGACATTCTGTAGGAAGTTATTTATAAGGCCATAGGAAGTTGGCCATTGTATACCCAGAAAGGCACAAGTATATTATAAACATCTTACGAAATCCGACACATTACAATAAAGTTACAACTGCAATATTACATCTAGCAATATCGGAGTTACAAGACGAGGGCACTGAATTCGTCCCAGTCGGCACCGTAATATTTGACGATGGTTATATTGTAATGTTAAATATACTGGAAGATGAGATCGGGCCGGAGGTTCGGATAGCGTAATTGGCAACGCATCAATACGGTTGGTTCCTTTCTTCCAATTTAATCTAAAAGCCTCATTTTTAGTGCGTTATTAATACAGAATAGATAAAACTACTTGTATTGGTCGTGGGTTCACGTCCAACTTGGCCACATTAAAATTTTCCGGAATTTCTTCACGTTTTTAACACCTAAATAAGGGGCCAATGTTCCCATAGAAAGTCCTCCCAGGAGGTACCCGCCTAGCAGATCGTCTAAGTGTCGCGTTGCCATATACAAACACAGCATGGCACTTAAAATACTATCTCAAATATTAAAATTCGAATATGGACTTTACATCTCAGCAGCACTCATTATAACACAGCTATTTAACGATTTAAAATATTATAAAGTGAAAACATTAAACTTTAATAGAAATGAAAATTTTTAATAATTTAAATATATTTATTTTAATGATAAAATTATTAGTTTTTAATTTACTAATATTTACAAATATTTGGTATAAATGCATTATTGTTGAGTTATTTAATTAAACAATATTTAATTATGAATTGTTAAAACTTTACGTAAAAAAACAAAAAGTAATAATGATTCCATCAACAATAATATGGCTGATTGTCTTATTGTTTGTCTGCAATTATGATCATAGAAAAGCGAAATTAGTATTTACTAAGAAAGGTACACATTAATTATTCGTAGTATACGATATTTAATTATAAAATATAGTAAAATAATTTAAATATGACTTATTTCTTAGGCTTATTTGATCAAAATGAGAAGTACTTTTCTTGTTTTTCCGATTTCTTTACAGTTTTACAATGGAAGCCATGCAAATCTGTGCAAGAAAATGTATTGAGCAAAGTGAAGAATTGTTTAAAATATGCCTACTGCAAAACTTACCAAGAAATCGTTTCGTTTACAAGGAAATTATTAAATTTAATCGGACTTATTATTCAAATAATACATTTATTTGTAGTAGGAGTGATAAATATCATCTGCTATGTATTTGCACGTATATACGACGCCATATTTTGTCCGTACCGAATAATTAACTGCTTTTTTAATTCGGAAAGTCACTCTTCTTCGGATGAAAACTTTCATTTGTGTTTATCTGTTAAGCCCAAACAGAATCTACTTTGTAACAATAATTATATACTGAGAATTAGAACAAATCTCCACGTTAATGATCGTAGACTGGTTTTGCTATTTTGTGGAATTTTTGGTGTTATTATTGGAGTGAATATATTCTTTCAGACATTACAATAATTAATTTATATGTCTAATTAAATTTTTTTTATCGATGTTTACAAAATTCATTGCAATAAAAGTAGAATTCAATTCTTAATATTAATCAAATCTGAAATTTATTTTTTAGAAAATAATATAGTAATACAATGTACTGAGGGAAAGGACTTTCTTCGAAAACTTGTCCCCTATTTAAGTGTTAAAAATCTGAAGAAAATCCGAAAAAACTCCACGTGGGTAACGTGTTGCGAGTACAAACCCAAGCCCAGCTTCCACTGATAAGCTACTGTTAAATTTCATGTTTTCTCAATAATATACAAGATATTAATATGTTCATTAATATGATTCAAGGTGATATTTTCTTATTTCTATCATGTCGTGAAATCTTTCAACTCAAATATTTTATCCACTTTTAATTAAGATAGAAAGGCTGAAATTTTGAGTGACTAATAAATAATGTAATAGTTATTAGAATATATGATATATTCTAATTATATATTGTGTGTATATATACAGTATATGGTATATTCTAAGCTATTAGAATATATGGTTATAGTAACTCGGGGATATGGTTATACTTTTGTTTGTATACTACTACCTCTCTCAGATTTATATTCTACAAACCGTGACCAGGTACAGGTACTGTACATGAGACATAGGTGAGAATTTTGGTGCCTCGAAGGTGGACGTGGCTTTCATCCATTGTATTAATCTGCTGGAGGAAAATTGTGTAAATACAGGTACGCGAATTATCATCTTCCCTCAAATAATATATGGGAAGATGTTAATTCGAAAAAAAACTCAATGGAAAAAGATAAATATACATAGATTTTTAATGTGAACTACACTAGGTTACAAATATNTAAAATTTCCCGAAAAAATACTCTCCCGAATTAGATTTGGGGTCTTCAGTGCGTAGGGTGGCGCCTAAGCCCATTCGGTCATCAATAAAAGATGTTTAAAATACAAAAATAATAAATTGACATATTTGACATAATTATATAATATCTCTATCTGTTTTGTTGCCAACACCATATTCAATCTTGTCGGACTTGGGGCAGAAGTTTGCAGACTTAGTATAAATCTCAAGCTTCTGAAAACCTTACAAATTGAATTCAGTCGCAGGACTTGCCACAATAGTAGCTGCGACAGATGCGACAATAACCAGCATTATTGAAAGAGGCTGATATATCTTCACTACTCCACTCCCTTTGAAGGCTTCATTTCTTTGTTCTCTTCCGAAAAGATTTATTGGGCTGGCTTTCCTTTTTTTAAATCGTAATTCCCTTTTTGTGTTCGTTTTCGTCTTCTAAACTCCGGCAAAGCTAACTCTTCTGTATATAGTTTTCTTGGATGTGGTTTGCTTTTAGCGCTTATGCGCTGTATTGAGCGTAATTCTTTGAAACTTGCCGAAGTTGAGGCTCCTGATGAATTTGCTAATGATTCTGGTGTAATGGGAGAGAGAAAAATAGGGTTCAAGTTGTTATTGTTGTAATAAAAAGAAAAAAATATGGCAAGGCTCCCTCTGTCGCGTAGCAGAAGAGTTAACTTTTTTTTTTTTTTTTTAATATAAGCAAACCTCATGCGAGTTAGCCATGTCGTTTTCTCGTGAAGTCCACGTGTAAAGTTATTTATTTCAATAAAAAGTAATAGTTATGATCCAGGTCGGTGGAAAGATACGATATTTTGAAGGTCCTGGTTCATCGATGAACGGTGAAGACGGGATATTAGAATTAGAAGTTCTTGCATTTCGGAAGCATTTCTCAAACCCATTTACAGTATTGCTCACTTTGAACCAGGGTTTTCCTAGCATTTCTCCGTATTAAGCCTTAGTGAAAATTCTTCCTTCTTTCTTCAAATATTCTACGCAAAAAAGCTTTCTCCTCTTTCCTTATTTTTCATTAGAAAATCGCAAAATCGCCGAGAACGCAACGAACGCCGAAACTCGAATTGCATGTAATAGATTGATGTGTTTCACATACATCCACTTTTTTACACTCTACATCTCTAAACTTATACATTGTGAATTTTACATTTTATAATACAGTTTTATTATTTGAAATAATTCGAGAAATAAATTGAGACTTAAAATTCTTGTCTTCCCAAGTGGCATAGGTAGGGGGATGCGGTAGGTTCGGTCCACTGACCACTGGAAAGCGATAGGCCCATGGGCCCCCAAAATCACAAAGAAAAAAAACTTCGAAAAAAATTTCACGGCAATCAGAACAAAGCAAAATTTGGCATTTGGCTGCTCGAGTTGCTGGGGTCCTTTTTACACAGGAAAACCAGCAAGTAACTCTAATCTATACACTATATACACTATACACTATATAATCTATACACTATACACTATATAATCTATACACTATACACTATATAATCTATACACTATATAAACCACTACACAAAAATATTTTAGTCCGTTTACATAAACAAAACAAAAAATACCTTCGTTGCTGTATCTTCGGAACTTAACTTCGCCATTTTATCCATTGAACGTGAAGTTACTGATTCCATCAATTTCGATTCTGTTATTTACGATTTTGCTAGTCAGAAAGCTCGTAAAGTAAGTTTTTAAAATTTAAATTTATTCTAATATTATTTATTTTATCTGGCACAAAACGGAATAAATAAATTCAAAAGTCGAAATTTACAGAAAAAAATTACTTGTTTTTGTTTGGACGTTCCCGATTACCATTAAAGAAAAAGGACAACCCTACCGAAAATTTTTTTTTTTGGTGGCCCACAAATCTGGTTCCACACCGGGCTCGGATAACCCTAGCTACTAGGGAGGACTCCTCCCTAAACTGGTAAAAATACATTTTTCTCGGTTTATGAGTTTGAAAAATTGTTTAAATTTATCATGGAAACTTAAAAAAAGAAAAATGAAATTTATATACGAAAAACTTCATTTTTTGAACGATTGATAATTTATTGTTAGCACTCGTTTACAATAATTTTACTCTCGATTGTTATAGAAGTGCATTGTTGAATTTTTAACGTTGAGTTTTCTGTCGACGGACTTCTTTCTGAATCCTGGCACCACCCCTAGACGTATCCAGTACAGTAGATCTTCGGAATTGAAATCAATCTAAAATATTCAAACTGAGATTACCTCATAGAAAGAGTTGTTTTTCTTGAATTTTATATAGCTTTTAATAAAATTATATATATAGCAGAACCTGCTAATGTGACACTGAAGGAACCAGCTCAAAGTGATCATATTACACAGGTGGTAAAGTTAGCAGGTTTCACTGTATTTTAATCGTTCTGTTCCGTGGAAACTAACAGGGCCTTTTTCATATGCTCTTACGTAGTGGATAAAACTATTCGACACCGGGAGTTGTCGTGAATTCGTGGGATGGTCATGTGGCGCTTTCCGGATTTGCTTCACATTCCTAACATCCAAACAGGAATCGATATTCCATTGACAGTCTTTCGTGGAGACATTCTCTTTGGCCCTTGTTGGGTTGTCTTATTCCATCGATCGATCGCACGACTTATATAAAGAATTATCTTTATACTCGTTGTGCGATCGATCAGACCCATAACAAAGGCGATTGGGTGGTGAAGACGGGACCTTATGTTTACGGGATAGACCACGGATTAAAATTTCCCGAAAAAATACTCTCCCGAATTAGATTTGGGGTCTTCAGTGCGTAGGGTGGCGCCTAAGCCCATTCGGTCATCAATAAAAGATGTTTAAAATACAAAAATAATAAATTGACATATTTGACATAATTATATAATATATCAATTCAGAAATTAAAAATATTGCATAATTTTATATCATTTGCTATGGATAAATATAATGTAAATATAACTAAATTTCGTTTCCTACACTAAAATTTTAATGCTTAGATTTCGCACGAACACACGATATATGTATGACATATTTATTGCATCGATCTTGGAGACTGTAAATAGTAGCTAAGGCAACAGACGTATTCAGATTTCTAATACCACAATTGTTCAACTGATCGTAGCAGGTGTATTGAATTGATTATAACATCTCTGAGACAGTCGCTAAAATAAAATAATCTTCTTTTACAGAAACCTTGAAACATTAACATTGGATTTTAATACATTAAGGAACGTTGGATTATCATTTGTAATTACATCTCTATAAAATTACGTAAATGTCCCAAAATGATAGGAGATTTTTTTCAAAAATTTGAAGTCAAAAAGGAGTATAACAGAAAAAGAAAAACTATAAACAAAGAAGTAGAAATATGTTTGAAATGTGTTTTATCTTCGTTTACGTCTATAGCAAGAGTTTACGGATATACTTTTTTCGTTCCTTGTTCCTGCCATAACCGAATTGATGTTAATGTTCACCCAATTGTAACGAAATTTCATTTATTCTTTATCGAATATTTCTACTGGATACATTTCTGTTTGATGTCTTCCATGACGATACCGGTTTTGTCAGAGATGATTCCTTGTGAATCTTGGTACTTACTAATCGAGAATGACGTCATCTTTGTCAAAATGACTGTTGCTATTTTGGTTTTAACTTTCGCTCTTACTTTCAGTATAATAAAGAGAGTAAAATTAACCTCGAATATTAAATTGGGGAAGTTAAAATATTTTTGTCAAAAAGAGTTGTACGGCATGATTACTTACACTAGAATTATCGTTTCCGTTATTGTCGTAAGTTTAACTATTTGTGCTCAAGCTTTAAACTTTTTTTATTTTTATGCTGCTGTAGAGAAAGGAAAGACTTACGAGTACGAAGCACTTTTTTGCAGCGTAGAAGTTGGCATTTTCATTAATTTAATCATGGGTGGTTCAATGTATCTAGTTTTCTTTCTTTTCTTATTTATTACCACATTAATGAAGATTTTCCAGAAGTTATCTGAATATGTGCAACTATTAAAAATGAATGATGCTAATTTGGAAACGAAATTAGAAGAAATTATGATACAACACAATGAACTTTGGAACTATGTAAAACAAGTGAATGGCCCATTTAATTATGTATTGACAATTTTGTACGGTGCTATAATAACGGAAACCAGTCTACTTTATTATGTTTTAATCTTTTCGAAAATGGAATTTGTATTGAAAGTTTTTATTTGCGTAATTTGTATAGCAATAACATTTGGTTGTGTTTTAGTAGGATTTTTACTATCCACATTCACATCTATTGTAATTGGTTTTGTTTGGATTTTATTATTGTTTTTACTTTACTTTGTAATGTGTTTTTTTTTTCTTTTCTTTCAGATGCAAACATCGTTTCAAGACATTCGAAGATTCGCTCAATGCGATCTAAAATTGGAACAGAAATTAAAAGTAAAGCTTCTGTTATAGAATAGGTTAGTATTACTGTTTATTTTGCATAGAATAATTTTATGAATTTTGTACAGATTGTGAATTTTATGAAAAGATTTGGGAAGGCATCTTTATGTTTATCTATCAATGGTTACTTCGATGTTACCAGGAAGTTTCCTGTTAAGGTATGCGAGTTAGTTAACTCTTCCAATACAATAATTTATTCTAATTGATAAATTTGAATTTTCAGATGTCTAGCGCTCTGTATTCTGTGTTTTCGAGTCTGTTAAAATTCAAAACCGTTTCCAAAAAGAAAAATTGCTCTTACTGAAATGTGAACTCAAACATTTATCCTTTTGAACATAATTTTCTCTCGTAACATTTTAATTAATAAATCTTAACTCATTTATATGTGAGAAATTAAATAAACTTATCGTTTATCTGCTTTTAGTGAAATTTAAACGGGAAAATTCATCCTTTAGAATGTAATTTGCTTTTATAACAAATTAATTAATTTATTACATACAAATATTTCATTGCGCTGAATTTAAATAAGTTATCATATTTCTCTTGTAGAATTTAAATAAATGCCATTTTGAAATGAATGTTTTATGTATATTTTCATGAATTGCTTAAATAAATGTAAATGTAGTAGCGATTTTAATATTTTAAATAAAATTTTAACACTGCATATTTGATTTCATCACCAATTATGTTAAAAACGCTTAAATGTAGTAGAAATTTATAAATGCAATGAAATCGATAATAGCAGATGAGTCCGGCGTTGCTCGGGCAAAAAGTAACGATAGATAGCGAAAATTAAGATTATTATATTATAGCCGATCTTACCCGTTTTCTCCGGGTCCAAGAATTAGGTTCTCCGAGGCTAATCTAATCAGATAATATTTTGTTGGGTCTAAAAATATGTTCGATTTCCCACAAAAACCGTATCTAAAATAGTACAGTAGAAGCCAAGTTTTTTCAGGGAAATCCTTAAACCTCTTCCTCTCCTTCTTGTAAAGGAATTAAAAAAAAAATTCCTTCTTAGTGTATGTACTGTACAGTAGGTGACATAACGCTTTTTTTTTTTAATGCAACCTCTAGAGAGGGATATATAACCTCATTTAAACCGGCATTCCCCGAGTTAATTAACGCGGCTTTAATAGCTATCTTTAGTAACATAGATAAGTTTTTCTCGGCAATAAGGTGTTGGTGAATTTGCTATTTTTGTCTGAGGGTATTAGCGTATAAATGTGCATATGAGCCATTGCTTGATATCAGGAATAAGCTTTCCAGTGAGAAGAAACTCCGTACAATATTGTGGACCTGCTGAAGAAAAGGTTTTCTGTTAAGAAAACACCATTAGAAGTTGGTGTTGGACGTTGAAGTGCATGTAGAATAAAAAATATTGAGTTACCATATCACGAAAATTTAAGTGCTGGCAGGAAGAAAACATTGAGCGCCAAAACAGAAACGTTTGATAACGAGTGGATGTTGCGATACATCATCACAAGTAAAGAGGGAATTGAAACAGGGCTTAGGAATAGAAGTAACTGCTTCAACTATCCGCACGTGTTTGTTATTAGAAAAAGAAACATGTTTTGAGAGTGTAAAGGTGACTTTTATTGCATTTATAAAAGTTTAATAAAATATGGTGTTGTGCATTGAATTCCTACAAAAGTTCATTTAGAACAATATAAATTTATCTTTATCACGACATTATCTTTCTATTACTCGTAAAATTGATATCTTTTCTGTCTAATTTTCCTCTAAAATATTAATATTACTGAGTGGTTACGTTTTAGTAATGTATTTAATACTGTATTAAAATTAAAAATTTAATTATATACATGTGCTTATAGATTATGAAAGTTAACTCGATTTAATTTCGTTTTCTAAAATTTTCGTATTTTAAAAATAAATAATTTGAATTTAAATATACGTGGAACAGAGTAAAGTATTGATTTCCTGCCATTCTACATTGTTCAAAATCAATTTATTTCCTACATTGATCGCGAAATGCGTACAGTACCTGATGGTATATTGACATAAGTCAATACAGAATTCCGTTCAAATTTAATCATATTACAGTTTAATATTTAATGATTTTTCTAAATCATATACATGACATGATTATGCAAGAATTATCATATTATATTTTTAAGTATTTATAGAAATATTATAATTATTTATAATTATGAATTATTACACGCGATAGATTTGAAAGGGGCAGAAAGAGTACAAAAACATCAATCGATTGTAAATAGATTGACGACTACTCATTAAATTATTTTTATTTTCAATATATACGAACAACTAAAAATATAAAAATAGAATGCTATAAGAAATAAAATGTATTAAAATACAGTATATTCCATCTTTATTTACTTTTACATTAAATTTCTACATTTCTAAATAAAAATATTTTATTTTTTCTTGGATGAATCCAGACTATCATGGACATTCTAGATACAGTAATTGTTGTTCCTCACCCCAATCTTTAGCGATCAATTCTATTAAAGGTAATGGTCTGATCATAATAAACCAAATCGCCTACCAGTGACCGAGTGGATAAAACCACTAAATATTGTTATTTGATCGTGTGGTTCGTGCCCGACAACGGGATGGCCATGAGGGTTTTCTTCAGGTTAGTAACCCCTAAATAGGGGGTAATTTTCCCTTAAAAGATCTTCCGGTTGACACTCACCCTTTTTCTTCAGCGACACACTGGAGATCTTCTCATGTGTCGTGTTGCCGTAGCCAAATAAATTATACATAAACACATTGGAAGCAATCCATTTAGTAATTTTTCAATTCATTTATGAATAACAGAATTTCCACTTTAATAAATCTATCAATCATTAGGTTTGCCCATAATAATTATATTGTAATAAACTCTCATCGTCTTGGCTTTCAGCTAATGAGAAGAGACAATAGCTATTTTTACTTTAAACGTTCTAATCATGGTCATTAGTTGGATTTCGAGCCTACAATTATGACGTCAGCTCTGGATGAGCCGGGATCGAATCCGGGAGAACAACCCCAGAAAATTTTCGTGGTGTTGTCTGATCCGGATATGTCAGACTCCATTGTCATTAACCGATCGCCATCATTGTCGGCTTGGCCATACTCATGATGGGCATAATTAAAAAGTCTGTCTTAGTGCCCAAATGGCAAAAGAGAGAGAAAAAAATATATTATATGAATATCTGAAA
>NW_019384357.1:236277-278156 GCF_000671375.1 Centruroides sculpturatus | reverse complement strand
AAATTTAATCATCTCAGCCTTAATTGCATCTAGTCCAGGGGCTTTATTATTTTTTAAAGATCTTACCACAAATTGTAATTCATCAAATGAAAAATTATCATCGAGTAATGGATCCGTATTAACATTAGTACAAATAGACAGTACAACTGAAGGTGGTCCAGAAAAAAACTTTCTCAAATAATCCGACCAATCACAGATAGAGATGTTATTATACACAACTTTGCCATTTCTAAATTTATTAACAATTTTCCAAAATTCAGAAGAGTTTTTAATATGTGATAATTGGAAGTTAATCTTATTCCAAAATAATTTCTTTTTGGCTTTACAAAGAGATTTAAAAGTTTTTTCCAAATTAGAATAAATATTAAATTGTTGTTCAGTTCTTGATCGCCGAAATAATCGTAAAGCACGATTCTTCTCTCTCTTCAGTCGTAGGCAATCAATGTCAAACCAAGACTTTACAAATTTTCTTGAACAATCATATTTAACATACATATTACTTTGAATTACAGACTCAAGAATCATATCAACAAAAGACGAATAAAAAGAAAAAGAATCCAAAAAAAATCCACCCTTAATATCTGCATATCGCTTAGTGACACTATACAAATACTTATCCAAACATGAAGATCTCCACACATAACGACGTTTCTCAATAGGCAATTCCTTACTGAGAAGAGGAAAATCAAACCTGAACTCAATAGAAATGGGGAGATGGTCAGAATCAAATTTATTCAAAACTCTAAAGTCCAACAAATTATCAACTAATGCAAGATTTATGGCTATCAAGTCAATAACTGATGCACCCAATGAGGAAATAAATGTATAATTAGCAGGAGAATCAGTAACGAAACGACCATTCAATAGAATCATTCCACAAGATTTGACCAAGTTCAAAAATCTCTTTCCTCTATAGTTAAAAATCTTATCTTTAGACTTTCTAATATTGTGAAAATTTCTATTAGAACCTATATATAGTGTATCTACTTCGGAGGCAATTCTAGCGTTAGAATCACCAAAGATCAGAATGTCATCATCATCTTTAAAATCCAAAATCAATCTATCAAGATACTCGATCAACGAATCATATTTTTGAATAGACATATAAACCAAAACAATTAAGAGCCCAGGACGATCTTTAAACAGAAGTTTATCAAATATAAGTTTAGCCATAATAATGTTATCAGAGAGATGACAAATTTCTAACTTATCAAGTTTCCAAGAAACCATTAAAAATAAGCCTCCAGATGGTCTTCCAGGTCCCTCAAGTTTATGAGCTAACATTTCAGTAAAATAAAATTGGGAATCAAATGATGAAAGAAAGGTTTTCACCGAAAATGTCATCCATGATTCAGTTATACCAACAATATGANTTAGAGAGAAAAAAATATATTATATTACTTATATTTACTTATACTTATTATAATATGTTAGGTTTATATATAAATATAGTAAATAACATTATTAGATTAGATTAAATCCATATATGTACAATAAAACGAATTTCAAACTTATTGTAAAGTTTTTAAATTTTTATTATTTTTAATATATATCATTAGATGTTTTTTAGTTTTCTCTGAAGTCGGAATAGGAAGTTTTTTTCTCGAATTTTATACAGCTTTTAATAAAAAAAAAAGTATATACAGTGTAACCTGCAAATGTGACTACTGAAGGGACCAGATTAAAGTGACCATCTTACACAGGTCACATTAACAGGTTTCACTGTATTTTAATCGTTCTCTCGTAGGGGCCTTTTTCATTTGCTCTTACACAGTGGATAAAACAATTCTATACCAGAAGTTTCGTGGCTCACCAGTGGCCAAATGATTCCGTTCCCTGAACGCCGGTCGTGGGTTCGCACCTCGCCCAGACGGACTGGCCACGTGGAGTTTTTCGGGTTTTCTCCATCTGTGTAACGCCTGAATAGGGCCAGATACCCTTAAAAAGACTTCCAGGAAGGCATTCCCTAGGCAGATCGCTTAAGCGTTGCGTTGCCATATCCACCTTTGGTTCTTCGCCCGAGTTAACTCGGGAAGTTTACATAGCGTTACACAAAACTCGGTCCTTTCGGCCCCCAAACATTTTTGTTTTTTTTGAATTTTTGGAATGTTTTTTAAGTCTCCAAATTTTTTCAAAAGTTTTTTCCCGCGCGAAAAAATTTTATTGCGATTTTAATCTACCTTTAATGACGCACGATTAACGCTTAATTGTTTTTTAATGAGAGTTTTTATCAAATTTAATTCATCGTTCTAAAGTTGTAGTGCACATTTTCCTTCGGTGAAGTTATTTAAAGCTAGTTTCTGATGTCAAAAACCACCTCCAATAGTTTTTTAATTTTTTTAATTAATAGATTTTATTATATATACGTTTAATTAAGTCGGGGGGGTCGGAAATCGCAATTAAAATTTGAATTTTTTAAAATTTTTTAAAAATATACGGCCAGCTAGTACTCACCCTACTATAAACTCGTCGCCTCCCGAGACTTCTATGAGAATGTCCCGGGAAATCCACTCCAGCTGTGTTCAAGGTCATCCAGCTATGTAAATAATGACTCATCGGTGTCAAATTTCGAAGAAAGGCGAGACAAAGGAAAATAAAGTTTGAAGCTTTTTCTTCAAAATTAACGCATTTCTTTCGTTTTTTTTCAGTTTTAAGTATTTTTTATGTTTAATTACAATTATATCAAAAATTGCTGGGAACTAAAGGTGTTAATAAAACAAATCAAGGTTGTCGTGGATTTACGGGATGACCACGTTGTATTTTTCGAGTTTTCTTCATACGATTAACATCCAAACAGGAACTGATTTTCCATTAAAAGTCTTTCCAGGAGCTATTGTCTTTGTTTATTGTTCTATAGTCTAATTCCGTCAATCTAATTCTTTATACCCGTTGTGGGATCGATCAGACTCACATCAAAGGCGATCAGGTGGTGAAGACGGTACTTATGTGTACGGGACAGACCAAGATTAAAATTACTCGCCAAGATTGAATTCCGGGTCTTCAGTGCAGTAGGCTGGCTCCTAAGCCCATTCGGCCAAGAATAAAAGATATTTAAGTAAATTACGTAAATTACTAATTAAAATACAAAAATAATAAATTGACATATTGAGACATAATTAATATATACGTAATTATATAATATATCAATTCAGAAAATAGAAATATTGCAAGATTTAATATCACTTGCTATGATTTAGTTATACAATATAAATACTGTATAACTAAATTTCGTTTCCTATATTAAAATTTTTAATGCCTAGATTTCGCACGAACACACGATATTTATGTATGAGATATTTATTGGAGATTGTAAATAGTAACTATGGCAAAAGACGTATTCAGATTTCTAATACCACAATTGT
Organism: Centruroides sculpturatus; assembly: GCF_000671375.1. Lineage (NCBI taxonomy): Eukaryota > Metazoa > Arthropoda > Arachnida > Scorpiones > Buthidae > Centruroides > Centruroides sculpturatus. Next base: position 274,794 of record NW_019384357.1, on the reverse strand, counting down.
TCAACTGATCGTAGCAGGTGTATTGAATTGATTATAACATCTCTGAGACAGTCGCTAAAATAAAATAATCTTGTTTTACAGAAACCATTTCACTTTAACATTGGATTTTAATAAACTAAGGAACGGTGGATTATCATTTGTAATTACATCTCTATAAAATTACGTAAATGTCCCAAAAATTTCAAGCTAAAAAGGAGTATAACAGAAAAAGAAAAACTATAAACAAAGAAGTAGAAATATGTTTGAAATGTGTTTTATCTTCGTTCACGTCTATAGCAAGAGTTTACGGATATACTTTTTTTGTTCCTTGTTCCTGCCACAACCGAAACGATGTTAATGTTCACCCAATTGTAAAAAAATTTCATTTAATCTTCATCGAATGTTTCTACTGGATACATTTCTGTTTGATGTCTTCCATGACGATACCGGTTTTGTCAGAGATGATTCCTTGTCGATCGTGGTACTTACTAATAAAAAATGATGTCATCTTTGTCAAAATGGCAGTTACTATTTTGGCTTTAACTTTCGCTCTTACTTTCAGTATAATAAAAAGAGTAAAATTATCCTCGAATATTAAATTGAGGAAGCCTGAATATTTTTGCCGAAAAGAATTGTTCGACGTGATTAATTACACTAGAATTATCGTTTCTATTATCGTTGTGAGTTTGACTATTTGTAGCCAAGGGATGAATTTTTTTTTCTTTTACCCTGCTGTAGAGGAAGGAAAATCTTACAACCACGAAGCACTTTTTTGCAGCGTAGAAGTTGGCATTTTTATTAATTTAATCATGGGTGGATCACTGTATCTCATTTTCTTTCTTTTCTTGTCCATTATCATATTAATAAAGGTTTTCCAGAAGCTATCGGAGGATCTGAAATTACTAAAAATGAATGATGCTAATTTGGAAACGAAATTAGAAGAAATTATGACACAACACAAGGAACTTTGGAACTATGTAAAACAAGCGAATGGCCCATTTAATTACGTATTGACAATTTTGTACGGTGCTTTAATAACGGAAACCAGTCTACTTTATTATGTTTTAACCTTTTCGAAAACAGAATTTGTATTGAGAGTTTTTATATGCATAATTTGTGTTGCAATAACATTTGGTTGTGTTTTAGTAGGATTTTTACTATCCACATTCACATCTATTGTAATTGGTTTTGCTTTGATTTCATTATTGTTTTTACTTTACTTGTAACGTGTTTTTCTTCTTTATTTCAGATGCAAATATCGTTTCAAGACATTCGAAGATTCACTCAATGTGATCTGAAATTGGAACAGAAATTAAAAGTAAAGCTTCTGTTATAAAATAGGTTAGTGTTACTTTTTAATTTGCATAAAATGATTTTATGAATTTTGTACAGATTGTGAATTTTATGAAAAGATTTGGAAAGGCGTCTTTATGTTTATCTGTCAACGGTTTCTTCGATGTTTCCTGGAAGTTTCCAGTCAAGGTATGCGAGTTAATGAAGTTTTTCAATATATTAATTCATTCAATCAATCAATCAATCAACATTTATTTGTTATGGCTTTCGCCTTTACAAAGGGGTTACAAGAACTTGTAACATTGACAAATACAAACATTGTTATACATGGTTTCAAAGATATTAAAGCTTAATTAATAATGTTATGTTTAACATGTTAAATAAATAACAGAAAAATTTATAAACTTTAAATAGCATATAAGAGCTTAAACTATTATCGTATAAACAATACATATCAAAATCAGTTGTCAATAAATTATCTCTTAAATGTTCAGTAATTTCACAAGATACAAATAAGTGGTTTTTAATACTTTCACAGAGTCGGTTACATAATGGGCAGTTAGAATGGGCGGAAATATTCATTCTACGCCTATTTAATACAATAGTATAGTCATTAAGTCGCAATTGAATTATCAAAGATTTAACATTATAATTTAAATTTGACAATAAATAATGTTGAGGTGTCCATGGAGCTATTAAGGAAGTCTCATAAAACCCACTCTTTTGCTCAATATATTGAATATCTTGAGCCCAATATTTATCTTTTAATGACTGAAGTATTTCAACCATAAAAAGATTTTTATTTGAGAACTGAACATAATAGTCAGTAGAATAACCCAATTCAGACAATAAGTTTTCAACTGAGGAAGACCAAGTTACAAACGAAGATTTTCCACCTATTAATTTCAATTTATTATAAATCAACTTTCTAGGGTCATAATCTGGTAACTCCAAAATTTTACTCCAATATCTAAAAATAGTCATTGTTAAATGTATAGCCATTGGTGGACGACCTAGTTCAAATCTTAAAACAGGTCCAGGAACCGAACGATTAATATGAAATATTGATCTAATAAATCTCAACTGCGTCTTCTCCAATTTGTCAACAAAAGATGGTCCCCAAATAGGGAACATATACCCCAAACTTGAACGTATCAAGGAATCAAACAATCGATAATACGACTTAATGGAAGACTGCTTCATTCTGACCATAAGCTTTATTAAATTAGAAAGCTGAAGTTTATATTTCAAAAACAATTTTTCTAAGTGAAAAGAAAAAGAACCCTGTGGAGTAAAATAAATACCCAGATATTTGTAAGACGAGACAATCTCCAACTCAGAGTTAAATAAATAAAATTTATCAGCTTTCCCCAGTCTACCCCCTCTCCGAAAAACCATTACTTTAGATTTAGACTCATTAATAAATAGCTTATTAGACTTACAGTAATCTTGTAGGAGGTCAAGTTTTTTCTGAAGACCAATAGGTGAATACGAAAATATTACAATATCATCAGCAAACAAAAGACAGTTCAATTCTATTTCTGGTGATATGGATATACCCATTGTATTATGATTACAAAAAAATTCCGAGAGATCATTAACAAATAAATTAAACAAAATAGGACTAAGTGGTTCACCTTGTGGAAGCCCTTTATTAGCAGTTACCGCCTCCGAAAAACAATGATTAACTTCAATTTGATAAGTGGTATTCGAAAACAATTGTCTTATAAGATTAATAAAAGATGATGACATACCTATCCGAGAAAGCTTCGACCATAAAATATCATGATCTATTGCATCAAACGCCTTTGACAAATCAATAAATCCAACGTATAATTTTCTCCGCTTCTTAGTCAAAATTAATTGCAAAATTCCAAAAAATATAAATAGATTATAACCAACACCTCTATTCACTACAAAAGCTCCTTGACCAATAGAAATAGTATGAGACCGCTCAAGCCAAAGACGCAAACGATTAGCCAATAACGTAGAAAAAATTTTCCTAATTACACTAATTAGCGATATCGGACGGTAATTCATAGGATCAAACCGATTACCCTTCTTATATATCATTTTTAAACAAATATTTTTCCAAGTAATGGGAAAAGAATAATTAGTTTTAAAATTATTAAATGTATATAACAAATCATTTAGAATATTAGTCGGGAGAAATTTAATCATCTCAGCCTTAACTGCATCTAGTCCAGGGGCTTTATTATTTTTTAAAGATCTTATCACAAATTGTAATTCATCAAATGAAAAATTATCATCGAGTAATGGATCCGTATTAACATTAGTACAAATAGACAGTGCAACTAAAGATGGTCCAGAAAAAAACTTTCTCAAATAATCCGACCAATCACAGATAGAGATGTTATTATATACAACTTTGCCATTTCTAAATTTATTAACAATTTTCCAAAATTCAGAAGAGTTTTTAATATGTGATAATTGGAAGTTAATCTTATTCCAAAATAATTTCTTTTTGGCTTTACAGAGAGATTTAAAAGTTTTTTCCAAATTAGAATAAATATTAAATTGTTGTTCAGTTCTTGATCGCCGAAATAATCGTAAAGCACGATTCTTCTCTCTCTTCAGTCGTAGGCAATCAATGTCAAACCAAGACTTTACAAATTTTCTTGAACAATCATATTTAACATACATATTACTTTGAATTACAGACTCAAGAATCATATCAACAAAAGACGAATAAAAAGAAAAAGAATCCAAAAAAAATCCACCCTTAATATCTGCATATCTCTTAGTGACACTATACAAATACTTATCCAAACATGAAGATCTCCACACATAACGACGTTTCTCAATAGGCAATTCTTTACTGAGAAGAAGAGAATCAAACCTGAACTCAATAGAAATGGGGAGATGGTCAGAATCAAATTTATTCAAAACTCTAAAGTCCACCAAATTATCAACCAATGCAGGATTTATGGCTATCAAGTCAATAACTGATGCACCTAAAGAGGAAATAAATGTAAAATTAGCAGGAGAATCAGTAACGAAACGACCATTCAATAGAATCATTCCACAAGATTTGACCAAGTTCAAAAATCTCTTTCCTCTATAGTTAAAAATCTTATCTTTAGACTTTCTAATATTATGAAAATTTCTATTAGAACCTATATAAAGTGTATCTACTTCGGAGGCGATTCTAGCGTTAGAATCACCAAGGATCAGAATGTCATCATCATCTTTAAAATCCAAAATCAATCTATCAAGATACTCGATCAACGAATCATATTTTTGAATAGACATATAAACCAAAACAATTAAGAGCCCAGGACGATCTTTAAACAGAAGTTTATCAAATATAAGTTTAGCCATAATAATGTTATCAGAGAGATGACAAATTTCTAACTTACCAAGTTTCCGAGAAACCATTAAAAACAAGCCTCCAGACGGTCTTCCAGGTCCCTCAAGTTTATGAGCTAACATTTCAGTAAAATAAAATTGGGAATCCAATGATGAAAGAAAGGTTTTCACCGAAAATGTCATCCATGATTCAGTTATACCAACAATATGATATGATGATACAAAATCAACAAAACTCTTATCAGAAAAATTATCAAACAATGATCCTTGACTATTCCATGACAATACCTTTAACGTATAAGAAACCTCAGAATGAGGAATAACAATTGAAGTTTTTAATTCTCGTCCATTCGACGATCCAGCGACTTCCCTGGTGATAAAAAAGGATCAATTTTCATCAACTTATTATTTATTAAATCAAACGTAAAGTCTTCTCCATTTATTGTTAAACAATCAGCTCTCATATACGCATTTTTTCCGGTCTTCTTGGCCTCTTGATAAAAAGGAAAAAGATTTTTTCTCCTAACTCTCGATCTCCAGTATAAATCATCAAAAAACTTTACCCTCGAGCATCCTTCCCTTCTCTGAATATTATGAACATTCCGATAAATGAATTTTTTATCGGAGACAATATCAAGTTTAGCCACCACCAATTTGTTTTTTGAGATTATTTTAAGATCTTTCACCAAAATTGAGTCGCCACTAGGTCTTTTAATAGATGTTAAAATATCGGAAGCCAAGGACAAAACTTCAGACGAGTTTCCCTCTAATCCAGCAATAATAATATTATTTCTCTGACGTTCATTTATCGACGAATCCAAAAGATATAAGAAATAGGAGGTCGAAGCAGTAGATGAGGTATTTAAACTTGAAATTTCTTCCACCTTCTTCTCTACATTGAGGAGACGTTGTTCAAAATCTTTATGCAAATTTGCCAGCCATTCGAATTTAGTAGACAAATCTTCAAGTTTAGTCAAAATAGTATCAAATTTTTCCTCTAAAAAGGAAAATAAATTTTGGGGTACATTTGAAGAAGAAACCAAAGGAGGAAAAAAAGATTCCAATCGCTGAGATTTCAAAGTCGGTTCACTAGGAGATCTTTGACGTTTTCCAACAACTGATATGGACGATTCCGAAAGAGGGGTGGAAGGTGGAGTGCGAGACATCGGTCCAGGGTTAGATTCAATACCTCCAATTACCAATAAAGCGCGTAATAATAAATATACATCAAAATCTTTAATGAAACCAAGATGAAAAACCAGACATTTTGTAGAAGCAAACATATCCAAAGCACTTTAATTCAATAAAAAACAGCTCACTCAAAAACTCACCAACACTGACGAACGTCGGAAGCGCCCCATATTAATTCATTATTAATATATAAATTTGAATTTGCAGATGTCTAGCGCTCTGTATTCTGTGTTTTCGAGTCTCTTAAAATTAAAAACCGTTTCCAAGAAGAAAAATTGCTCTTACTGAAATATGAACTCAAACATTTATCCTTTTGAATATAATTTACTTACTAATATTTTAATTAATAAATCGTAACTCATTTATATTTGATAAATTAAATAAACTTATCGTTTATTTATCCTTTCATCGCGAATTCATCCTTTCCAATGTAATTTGGTTTCATAACAAATTAATTAATTTATTACATACAAATATTTTATTACACTGAATTTAAATAAGTTATCATATTTCTCTTGCAGAATTTAAATAAATGCCATTTTGAAATGAATGTTTTATGTATATTTTCATGAATTGCTTAAATAAATGTAAATGTAGTATCGATTTTAATATTTTAAATGAAATTTTAATACTGCATATTTGATTTTACCACTAATTATGTTAAAAATTCTTAAATGTAGTAGAAATTTATAAATGCAATGAAATCCTCTTATTTCAAACACTTCATGATTGATGATAAACCTGCATGATAATATTACTAAATGGATTGCTTCTATTATGATTATGTTTACTTTATTGGTTACGGTAACGCGAAATATGAGCGATCTGCCAAAGGCGAAGGCGGAGTACCTTCCGGAGATCATTTAAGGGAAACTGGCCCCTATTTAATTGTTACTAACGTGAAAAAACTCGGAAAACGCCACATGGTCATCCCCGTTGGCAAGCGCGAATTACACGATCAACTACCGATCTTTACTGGTTTTATCCACTCGGCCATTGGTTGGTGATTACGTTTATTATCATCAGACCTTTAATAAACGTTTATTACCTTTAATAAAATTGATCGTTAAAACTTGTTTAAGAATTACTTGTCCGAATTCCATTTTGGGCACTTAAAGTAAAAGGATGAAGACTACACCATCTCGTGTAGTAATAAAAAATACTTAAACCACAAAAGTAATAAATTGATTAATGCGTTCTGAATATATAATATATAAATTACGAAATTAAAATTTCATCGTAATTTAACGTCAGTTGTTGTGGTTAAACAAAAATAGCTTTACATAACTATCCTAAAATTTTTAATGTTCAGATTCCGTGTGAAAACACAATAGATTCTATATTTATTGCATTAACCTTGGATTGCGTAAACAGTAATTACGGCGAAGGACATATCGAAATTCAAAATCATTTAATTGATCGTAGCACATTTTCATCTATGCGCAGTTCTTGTGATCTTTCATTTTACAGACACACGTAACACCTACACGTTTGATTTTAATAACCTAAACAACGTGTAATTCAAATTTCTAATTATATTTCTATAAAATTACGTAACTGTTACGAAATAATGGAACATTTTTTAGAGAAGATTGAAGTTGAAGACGAGAATAGTAGTAAAAGACAAAATATGAACACAGAAACAGAGATATGTTTGAACTGCGTTTTGTCTTCGTTTACGTCTACAGCAAGAGTTTACGGATGGACATTTTTCATTCCTTGTTCCTGCCACAACCGAAATGATGTTAACGTTCACCCAATTGTAACAAAATTTCACTCATTTTTTATTGAATGTTTCTACTGGATACACTTTTGTTTGGTGTTTTCCATGACAATACAGGTTTTGTCAGAGATAATTCCTTGTCAACCGTTATACATGCTAATGAAGAATGACGTCATCTTTGGCAAAATGGCTATCGCTATTCTGGTTTTAACTTTCGCTCTCACTTTCAGTATTATAAAAAGAGTAAAATTAACTCCGAATATTAAATTGACGAAGTCAGAATATTTTTGTCGAAAAGAATTGTACGATATGATTAATTACACTAGAATTGTCGCTTTTGCTTTTGTTGTATGTTTAACTATTTGTGGCCAAGTATTCAACGTGTTTTTTTATTATCCTGTATTAGATGAAGGAAAGTTGTACCAGCAAGAAGCACTTTTTTGCTGTATAGAAATTGGCATTTTTACTAATTTAATTATCGGAGGAATATCGTATCTCTGTTTATTTCTTTTCTTGCTTGCAATCATATTAATGAAGATTTTTCAGAAGCTATCGGAAGATCTGCAACTACTAAAAATGAATGATGAGAATTTGGAAACAGAATTAGAAGAAATTATGACACAACACAATGAACTTTGGAACTATGTGAATCAAATGAATGGCCCATTTAATTACGTATTGACAATTTTGTATGGTGCTATAATAATGGAAAGCAGTCTACTTTATTATCTTTTCATTTTTTCGAAAATGAAATTTGCATTGAGAGTTGCAATTTGCATAATTTGTGCTGCAATATCATTTGCTTGTGTTTTAGTAGGATTTTTACTATCCGCTTTTACATCTATTGTAAGATTTCTATTGTATTAATTTAAATGCACTATTCTATGGTTTACTCTGCCTGTAACATGTTTTTCTTATTTCTTTCAGATGCAAACATCGTTTCAGGACATTCGAAGATTCGCTCAATGCGATCTGAAATTGGAACAGAAATTAAAAGTAAAGTTTCTGTTATAAAATAGAAATAGCTGTACTTTTTAATTTGCATAGAATAATTTTATGAATTTTGTACAGATTGTGAATTTTATGAAAAGATTTGGAAAGGCATCTTTATGTTTATCCATCAACGGTTTCTTCGATGTTACCAAAAAGTTTCCTATCAAGGTATGCGAGTCAATTAAGTTTTTCAATATATTAATTCATTATCTATATATAAATTTGAATTTGCAGATGTCCAGCGCTCTGAATTCAGTGTATTCGGGTCTCTTAGATTTGAGGACCGTTTCCACGAAAAAAACCTGCTCTTATTGAAATCTAAACTCAAGAATCTATCCTTTTGAGTATAATTTTTTCTCATAGCATTTTAATTAATAAATCTTAATTAATTCATGTATATGTGATAAACTAGACAAACTATTGTCGTTTTTTTTGTCACATTATTGTTGTATTATGATAGCTTATAAGCCTTGCATATTTAAAATTAGAATAGGAGTTGAAAGTTGAAATTTATTACACTGTTAAGTACAGTACTTCATGCACACTAAAAAGGGAGTTTTAATGAATCCAGTGGAATAACTTTAAAAATATGCATTCTATAAAAAAGTCATTAAATAATAAATGTTAGACTTCAAGGAGGCTACAAAATAGGGCTATCAGTTTCATCACCGATGGCACTGGAATCCTTGTAAATGGGTTCATTTTCTTAAATGGAAGCCGCCAATTTTTATTGCATATTCTGATTCTACATAAAAAATTAAACGAACTTTTATCTAAAACATTTTTCGAAAGATACACTAATCAGAAGTCATGGGTATTTGAAGTTTTTAGTGGCTGCCACACTTTGNGAACACACGATATTTATGTATGAGATATTTATTGGAGATTGTAAATAGTAACTATGGCAAAAGACGTATTCAGATTTCTAATACCACAATTGTTCAACTGATCGTAGCAGGTGTATTGAATTGATTATAACATCTCTGAGACAGTCGCTAAAATAAAATAATCTTGTTTTACAGAAACCATTTCACTTTAACATTGGATTTTAATAAACTAAGGAACGGTGGATTATCATTTGTAATTACATCTCTATAAAATTACGTAAATGTCCCAAAAATTTCAAGCTAAAAAGGAGTATAACAGAAAAAGAAAAACTATAAACAAAGAAGTAGAAATATGTTTGAAATGTGTTTTATCTTCGTTCACGTCTATAGCAAGAGTTTACGGATATACTTTTTTTGTTCCTTGTTCCTGCCACAACCGAAACGATGTTAATGTTCACCCAATTGTAAAAAAATTTCATTTAATCTTCATCGAATGTTTCTACTGGATACATTTCTGTTTGATGTCTTCCATGACGATACCGGTTTTGTCAGAGATGATTCCTTGTCGATCGTGGTACTTACTAATAAAAAATGATGTCATCTTTGTCAAAATGGCAGTTACTATTTTGGCTTTAACTTTCGCTCTTACTTTCAGTATAATAAAAAGAGTAAAATTATCCTCGAATATTAAATTGAGGAAGCCTGAATATTTTTGCCGAAAAGAATTGTTCGACGTGATTAATTACACTAGAATTATCGTTTCTATTATCGTTGTGAGTTTGACTATTTGTAGCCAAGGGATGAATTTTTTTTTCTTTTACCCTGCTGTAGAGGAAGGAAAATCTTACAACCACGAAGCACTTTTTTGCAGCGTAGAAGTTGGCATTTTTATTAATTTAATCATGGGTGGATCACTGTATCTCATTTTCTTTCTTTTCTTGTCCATTATCATATTAATAAAGGTTTTCCAGAAGCTATCGGAGGATCTGAAATTACTAAAAATGAATGATGCTAATTTGGAAACGAAATTAGAAGAAATTATGACACAACACAAGGAACTTTGGAACTATGTAAAACAAGCGAATGGCCCATTTAATTACGTATTGACAATTTTGTACGGTGCTTTAATAACGGAAACCAGTCTACTTTATTATGTTTTAACCTTTTCGAAAACAGAATTTGTATTGAGAGTTTTTATATGCATAATTTGTGTTGCAATAACATTTGGTTGTGTTTTAGTAGGATTTTTACTATCCACATTCACATCTATTGTAATTGGTTTTGCTTTGATTTCATTATTGTTTTTACTTTACTTGTAACGTGTTTTTCTTCTTTATTTCAGATGCAAATATCGTTTCAAGACATTCGAAGATTCACTCAATGTGATCTGAAATTGGAACAGAAATTAAAAGTAAAGCTTCTGTTATAAAATAGGTTAGTGTTACTTTTTAATTTGCATAAAATGATTTTATGAATTTTGTACAGATTGTGAATTTTATGAAAAGATTTGGAAAGGCGTCTTTATGTTTATCTGTCAACGGTTTCTTCGATGTTTCCTGGAAGTTTCCAGTCAAGGTATGCGAGTTAATGAAGTTTTTCAATATATTAATTCATTATCTATATATAAATTTGAATTTGCAGATGTCCAGCGCTCTGAATTCAGTGTATTCGGGTCTCTTAGATTTGAGGACCGTTTCCACGAAGAAAACCTGCTCTTATTGAAATATGAACTCAAGAATCTATCCTTTTGAGTATAATTTTTTCTCATAGCATTTTAATTAATAAATCTTAATTAATTCATGTATATGTGATAAACTAGACAAACTATTGTCGTTTTTTGTCACATTATTGTTGTATTATGATAGCTTATAAGCCTTGCATATTTAAAATTAGAATAGGAGTTGAAAGTTGAAATTTATTACACTGTTAAGTACAGTACTTCATGCACACTAAAAAGGGAGTTTTAATGAATCCAGTGGAATAACTAAAAAAATAAGCATTCTATAAAAAAGTCATTAAATAATAAATGTTAGACTTCAAGGAGGCTACAAAATAGGGCTATCAGTTTCATCACCGATGGCACTGGAATCCTTGTAAATGGGTTCATTTTCTTAAATGGAAGCCGCCAATTTTTATTGCATATTCTGATTCTACATAAAAAATTAAACGAACTTTTATCTAAAACATTTTTCGAAAGATACACTAATCAGCAGTCATGGGTATTTGAAGTTTTTAGTGGCTGCCACACTTTGCATGCACAAATCTGTGATTGTCTGTGAATATCACTGAATGAAATAAGAAAAATAAGGAAAAAAAGAGAAGAAAAATGCTTAAAAGGCGTTAGGAAGCAAGTATTGATGGAATTATTCTTTTTGTTCGGTACTTCGCTATCGATACTTTCGCCCGGCGTTGCTGGAGCAAAAGTAACGATAGCGAAGATTAAGATTATTACGTTATAGTCAACCTTACCCGTTTTTACAGAATGCAAGAATTGGGTCCTCCTGTTTCCAGACTAATTAGAGAAATTTTAGATGGGTCTAAAAATATGTTCGATTTCCCGAAAAACCGAAAATAATGCATCTGCATCTTGCACGTCGCTTTCTCTTAACAATTCCATTGTTTCGTAACACTTAACACACCATTGTTCATACTTCCATTGTTATTTAACACTTCCATTGTTGATGGAAGTATTAAGCCTTAATACTGTCTCTCTCCTCCGTGGGGAGGTATTTCGAAAAATTCCTTCGTAGTGTGCGTTCTCGTGACGTACCCTGTGTACCAAATTTCAACTTTCAACTCCTAACCGTTTGGGCTCTGCGCTGATTATTATTATTACTATTATTGTTATGTTTTGTGAGTTATACTCAGTTCACACCGGTAGCTGTGTCTTATGCCGGACCAAAGTCAAGGCATAGCAACCAAAACGAAACTACCAAAACATTATTATTATTATTATCAATTTGTCTCGATTATAAATATAAATTCACCGAATTACTGCGTAAATGATATAGCGCGAAATAGATGCGCCTACTGTTATTACTGTGACAGGTAGCACGTAGCACGCCTGCGTGGAATGTAGTAGTGTTTTGCCCCTGTACGTCATACATTTTCTGTTGGCAATAGAGTCGTGCCGGTTATGTATCTAACTGCGTTCGAGAAAAAATTTTGAATCAAAGTAACGTTACTTTCATTCTAAACCAGAAGTTCGTATATAGTTAATCTGATCCTGCTGTTCTGAGCTTTCCATATCTGGTCTTGACTTTTATCTAATTTTTTTCTGGACATTAAGGAAGGACAGATAATTAATGAAAAATAGTGAACATTTATAGGTCAACAATTTTTTTTAAATTGCAGCCGAATAACCTCCATAAACGCAATAATTACGAGAATATACTTCTCACGTACTTTATACAATCTGTTGCCAAAGTTTTAAAATTTATTATCACGTAAAAGCAATTATTCCAGCATTTTTAAAAGATTTTTCTTGTTTAATACCTTCATTTCTTATATTCAATCATATAAGCAGTATTTCTTTTCGGAAAAATTTCTTTTTTTTTTTCCATAATGTTTCATCTCGCTTACCGGACTAAACATTTATGTTATATAAGCCACTATCATGTATTTTAAACTAATATTGAATTGATAGATATTTACAAATTACANATTCCTTATATTCAATCATATAAGCAGTGTTTCTTTTCAAAAGAATTTTTTTTTCTCATAATGTTTCATCTCGCTTACCGGACTAAACATTTATGTTATATAAGCCACTATCATGTATTTTAAACTAATATTGAATTGATAGATATTTACAAATTACATGCTCCCTCTGACACAGTTTGAAGTGCAATAACTTGTCCTCGGCACGATGTAAGCATTAATCTATCAACCAACACGAATTTTAGACCCAGAAAGAGGTAAACGAACAAGATCAATAAAGACCTAAGAAAAAAACTGATGATGTAACGGTGGTGTTTGCAGGGGAGTGTGGAAAGATAAAAAGACATTGAAGTCTTTAGTCCCCGACACAAACCTAGGCTTCACTGTGTTAAGGACGAAAAAGAAGAAGCAGTAGTAGCACGACTTCATTATTTGAAGATTAAACGGTTTCATCAGTCTTATTACAACACATCCTTATAAACACCCTCACGACAACACTCACAATTAAACCATTATCTAGTTTGTTTGTCGCATTCAATCATTTACATATTACGCTTCGTTACCGTATAGGACACCGTCATGTAATACCAACACTGCTTCCCAAAATCCCGATATTGGTCTAGATTCGATCATTCCTGTCGCGACACGAGTCGGCAATGACGTTTCACCGTATTTTACGAGTTTTTTTTAGTGTCGTTATACGAATACGGTCGCAATTTTTTTGCCGCTATACACGAATCCGCATTATATGAACCCGTTTTATAGGGGGTGCATATATGACCGTTACGTTGGCAATGCCCAAGTCAGGACTGACATCATTGTAACCGTTACGTCGGTCTGTAAGTCTCGCGCGAGCGGTCGAATATGAGAATATCAGGATGGAGGAGGAAGTCGATGAACAGCGCGCCGAAAATAACGCATTCCACTACGCATTAAACGTTAAATAACAATAATTTTTCATTAAGTGTGAGATTTGAAGGGAATAATTTACTAATTAAATAATTTAGTTATATGTTAATGCAATGACGTAAGGATCGAGTCAAAGGTCGAGTAAAGAAAAAATTTAACCAAGTGGTAAAAACACACACACATCCTATTTTTCCATATTTCTTAATAGATAAAACCGATCAAATATCTCTCCAATTTAACAATTATTACTAAGGTTGTAACCCAAACTCTGACCTTAGTCACTACCGGCAATTAATTTAGTATGTTTGACAGATGTTATCAGTTTTATGAGGTAAAATGAGTAAAAATACCAAATAGAAAGAGGTAATAAATTTGTCGAAAAGTTCGATTTTTGACAATTAACGTAAACAACACCCGGACGCAAATCGAACTTGGACCAGATTGCATTAGAATTCCCCGATAGTTCCCTCTGCCGGACGAGTATAAAAAGGGGTCGCACCCGCACCTCGGGGCGCTCGTCATAAAAAAGCCTCCAGGCCGGTAACTCTATTCGGACCTCTCATCTACCCTACCGAAGGACCTCTCGAGACTTGATCGCCGCACTTCTCCTGACCAAGGTCCACGATCATTCAGCCTACATCGTATGAACGGGATTTTATTAGATATAAGTAAACTCTCTCTCCGCGCTTAGATTTAATAAACACGCGTATCGGGCTGCCTAAAAAAGAATTTGTCGCGCAGGTTATATCTTTGTAGCTTATAACGCATATAATCCCATATTTAGCCATACTTGTAATCTTCTGTATCTTAGTCTAGAAAATTAATAAACTGTGATTGTGTTTATTTTAAACCTGTCTGATCATTGGAACGACCAACACCTATCGGCTTACACACGCGTACTCCCCACGCGATTTATAGCCCTCCTAGCCATCCGTCGACAAAGTGAAGAGTTCGCCCATTCGGTTCTCATAAGTTTATAAACTTTTACAACGGCATAGAATTAGTGGAAGTATTTAACACACACAAATTAAACAGGCAAACTCTGTGTCATTTATCTGTTCTCTTGCCTTTTATTCGGGGTCCTCGCCCTGCCAATTTAATGCCCATTTTTGGTAAAATTGACGGTAGCTCCAATCCACAATTTTTCTCCATTTCCCTGGATGAGTAGTATTTCGGAAGCTGTGTCACTCACGGAGGAAGTGCGGTGAAAAAATTTTATAAAGTTCCTTGACTGCATATGTGAAATGGAGTACTTCTCCCTCCCCTTTTTTTGACTAAAAAGTATAGCCTAACATTGGAATCGTCGAATTTACACAAGCCCGGGTTCTCGTATCATCGCGGCTTTTCTAAAATCGATTTTGTTCCTAACGACAAAGCATTAATTTTCACAGACTCTCTTTTTATTTTCGACAAATGAATTTTCTCACTTCGTTCTCTCTCTCTTGTTTATGCTTTACTTGTCGCGAATTACAATTTTCTTCATATACCATCGCAAAATTTTCTAATTCATGTACAATTAATTTTACCTTGGAATAGTTACTACATCTATTCGAAAGGGCAGAATGCAATTTCTTTATTAATCGTTTTGTTACAAACTCTTTTCTTTTCGATATTTGTACTTTTTCTAACTAGCGTAGCGAAAGGAGGGCAAGGGTGGTCTTTGATGCCCCGGGCGCCACTCGCAGAGGGGCGCAAAATGGTTTCCAAGACAAACAAGATTTGTTTTTTGAGAGGGGAGGAAGACGCCAATAAAGTGTCGTGACCCGGGCACTAGTTATGTTCGCGACGCCACTGCTTTTTCTCTAACTTTTTTTGGTTAATTACGGTCATAAACCCTATTGATTACGTTAACAAAATAGTTATTAATAATTCAGAACTACGATAAATTGAAATTCACGATTACGATTAAAACAAAGCAATTAACATCACTTATAAAATATTTAAAGCGATTTATACCAAAGCTAGATACTTTATTCCCCTTACTTTAATGACTTTTGTAATTTCTGTTTTTATTGGCACGTTTTCATTCATTTCTTATTATCAATTAAAAGAAACAAGCAGCTCTTTGCTTGCCGTTCGTCATTTGCCGACGAACGACAACCCAGACCTCACCACGTGGAGGTGGCTGCTTCAGAGTTCCACCAAGAGTTGAAAAGAATGCAACTTTATAAGCGACTGACATCACTTGTCAAGTTTCATTTGCCCTAACTCACAATAAACATATTTATAATTTTTTCTTAATACTTCAAATTCAACTATTCGAAACTGACCGTATCGTTACTATCTAAACTAATGGATACAATATTACAACAACTAGTAATAACGAAAGAAAGAAAGCCACTAAGATGCTAAATGGGAATAATACGGACGTTAGGACAACAAAATTTACTTCAAACTCATACCGAATTACAATAAAATAAAAAAATTCTCGCCCTGCGCGAAATTTAATAAAACGGGATACAGAAAGCCTTCTCCGCTTTTTCTCGGCGTCTTCTGTCTTCACTCGAGCGGGCCTTATACATGCGGGACACTCAAAGGACTCTCCATCTCTGGTCGGCCTTTTTATTCGAGCGAGCCTTAAAGAAATGTAACACAGATAATCCTCTTCGCCCATTCAGTATCTCCAGTCTTCACCGGAGCAAGCCTTAATGATTTAAAACAGAGCGTTCTACGCCTTTCGTCGGCGTCTCCCGTCTTTACAATGGTTCACCTGCAATAGAAAAAACGAACAATACATTGTAACAATTCGCTACTTATTGTTAGAATATATTTTTAACACCGCGTCACGTATTACGATCACATCATGATTTTACGTCACGAGTTACGTAAATATATTAATCGGTTTGAAATATTTCAGAAAGAATTATTTTACTAAGATAATATTTATTAGAAACAGGATTATTTTAACTTTTTAAAGATAATGCTTTTTTCCAATAAATAAAATTATAAAAATTAAATTTACAGATGTACAGTGCACAAACTTATTTATGTATATAAAAACAAACGGTTGAATATATTCTTTATACTTTACTTAATATAAAACTATCAAACATCTTACTAAAGACATACAGTAAAGCGTC
Organism: Centruroides sculpturatus; assembly: GCF_000671375.1. Classification (NCBI taxonomy): domain Eukaryota; kingdom Metazoa; phylum Arthropoda; class Arachnida; order Scorpiones; family Buthidae; genus Centruroides; species Centruroides sculpturatus. The sequence continues at coordinate 257,809 of NW_019384357.1, read as the reverse complement.
GTTTATTTGAAAGCCGGTTATCCGAAACGTAGGTTAACCGAAAACATTCCAGTCGGCAAATTTAAATTTTCGCTAATGCTGTGACGCTGCAATCTTTGCCTATATCTTGGGCTACTCCAATATCTTTTTTGTTGGTGTGTGTGTTTTAGCTGTCAACATTGGCGCTTTTGTGTAGTGTTTTTCTGAGGACTGTGTGTCACTCTAAATCGAATGTTTTTGATACTAGATTAACTTCTAAAGTATAATTATTTTTGTTTTTATATTTACAATGTATTTATTTTGTTTGTAAAAAATAAAGAAATAACTTTTAACGATACAATAGCCACGATTATTATTTTAAAAAGTTTACGTTAGGCTTAACATCGACGAAACTCAACGTGAAGCAACACGCAACGGAGAAAAATTTCAACACGAGATAGGTTATATTTTTTCGTACAAAATCGGTTATCCGAAAAATAAGTTATCCGAACAACCTCAGTCCCCAATTGATTCGGATAAACGACGCTCTATTATATATTATATTAGCTTATCACAACACACCTTTCTTGTCGCCTAGATAGGTTTATTGAAAACTAACGTTTTATTAAATACAATACATATGTTCAAATTCAAAAAATTGACAACGGAAAAATAAGAAAATAACTAAACAATAATATATACAAATACAAATATACAATAAAAAACAAAGTCAGATATAGCAATAGAAATAAAAAACAAAAATAAATGTAATAATACTTTAAATAAACATTGAAATGAATTGTTAATCGGAACAAATCTTTAATATGCTTACATCAGTTTATATTGTGCTTAAAAGCACTTTTATATTATTCCAAAATTTTTTATGACTAATGAATGACTAATTATGCATTACCATGGGTGACAGATTTCAGTAGCGCCTCTTGCTAAAGGCGCCGTATTGACTAAGCTCGATTCAGTTGACAATAAAAAAATACTGTATAGTAAATTGTCAAAACAGAATTAATATCGCGGTGTTAAAGTGGCACAAAGCCGCCTTTTGCGGACATTACAACTTATTAAACGAGACACTATAAGTATGTCCAATCGATTATCTTTAATCCAGCAGGAAATTCATAAGGGGAATGAAAACGATTCCGAATTATCAAAATTTCATAATATTAAACGAATTTTCTGCAAGTTTTAAGTGTTCGGCGGTATATTTTTCTTTAATTTTTGTTTTTTGCTTCTTCAATTACTTGAAGTTTTTAATTAATTATTTATGCAATTTATAAAAATATAAATAAATTATTATTCGAAAAATTCGTTCTAATCTCAATAATATAAATTACCACAATACGATAATAATGTGACAAGTAACAATAGTAGTTTATTCTAATTTANGTTTTAACTAACGTTGAAAAGAATTATTTTCGATAAATAAAGTGCATTAGTTGCATCCAGATTCGATCATTAAGTGGATAATAAATAATTTTATAAAAGAAAATTATATTCAAAAGGATAGCTTCTTGAGTTCAAATCTCAGTAAGAACAGTTTTTCTTCTTGGAAACGGTCCTCAAATTTAACAGACTCGAATACACAGAATTCATAGCGCTGGACATCTGCAAATTCAAATTTATATACAGATAATGAATAATTATATTGAAAAACTTAATTGACTCGCATACCTTGATAGGAAACTTTTTGGTAACATCGAAGAAACCGTTGACAGATAAACATATAGATGCCTTTCCAAATCTTTTCATAAAATTCACAATCTGTACAATAGATTTTACAATTATTTTATGAAAATTAGAAAGTATCGCTAATTCTATTTTATAACAGAAACTTTACTTTTAATTTCTGTTCCAATTTCAGATCGCATTGAGCGAATCTTCGAATGTCCTGAAACGATGTTTGCATCTGAAAGAAAAAGAAAAACATGTTACAGACAGAGTAAAACATAAAATAGAGCATTTAATACAATATAAATCTTACAGTAGATGTGAAAGCGGATAGTAAAAGTCCTACTAAAACACAAGCAAATGATATCGCAGCAAAAATTATGCAAATAGACACTCTCAATGCAAATTTCATTTTCGAAAAAATCAAAATATAGTAAAGTAGACTGCTTTCCATTATTATAAACCCGTACAAAATTGTCAATGCGTAATTAAATGGGCCATTCACTTGTTTTACATAGTTCCAAAGTTCATTGTGTCGTGTCATAATTTGTTCTAATTTTGTTTCCAAATTTGCATCATTCATTTCTAGTAGTTGCAGATCTTCCGATAGTTTCTGAAAAATCTTCATTAATATGATTATAAACAAGAGAAGAAATAAACAGAGATACGATATTCCACCGATAATTAAATTAATGAAAATGCCAACTTCTACACTGCAAAAAAGTGCTTCTTGCTGGTACAACTTTCCTTCTTCTAATGCAGGATAAAAATAAAAAACGTTGAATGCTTGGCCACAAATAGTTAAACTTATGACAATAACAAAACTGATAATTCTAGTATAACTAATCACGCCGAACAATTCTTTTCGACAAAAATATTCTAACTTAACCAATTTAATATTCGTGGATAATTTTACTCGTTTTATAATACTGAAAGTAAGAGCGAAAGTCAAAACCAAAATAGCAACAGCCATTTTACCAAAGATGACATTATTCTCGATTAGTAAGTACAACGATTGACAAGGAATCATCTCTGACAAAATCGGTATTGTCATGGAAAACACCAAGCAGAAGTGTATCCAGTAGAAACATTCGATAAAAAATGAGTGAAATTTTGTTATAATTGGGTGAACGTTAATATCATTTCGGTTGTGGCAGGAACAAGGAATGAAAAATGTCCATCCGTAAACTCTTGCTATAGACGTAATTGAAGATAAAACGCAGTTCAAACATATCTCTGTTTCTGTGTTCATATTTTGTCTTTTGCTGCTATACTCGCCTCTGGCTTCAATCTTCTCCAAAAGAATGCTTTATTATTTCGTATGATCAATTGAAGGATTATGGATTCCAAACCAGAATTTCTAAAATTGTATATATATTTCCTTAGAATTAAAGTCGTCGTTATTTTTTCATCTAGTGATAGTTAAATTTAGGTATATCATACAATCAATGACGACTTAGAATCGAAGAAATTCATAAAGGAAGTATAAAAAAATTGATTTTATATTTGAAATGGAGATTTCATTTTTCCGAAATTACATTGATGTACGAAATTAATTAAATATGGTAGCGTCGAATACGCCGAAGATAGCTTTTATTAATGAAGATATTGGGCGCATTGCTTGATGAAGCAACTTTCATTCATCTGGATATAATATAATAGCGTAGACCGTGCGATTAGAAACCTTCAATATATTTGTTCGCTTGTCTAGATATGGCAGTGTAACCAGGCAGTGTGCTTATTGATTAAATTCAAAAAATTTCATTAATGGGCACACTGTTATCACAAAATTATTTAAAGAATTTAATCATAAAAGCTTTGATTATATTAAATATTACACAAGCTCCAATAAATATTTGAAGAATTCTGGAACATGATTTAATATGTCGTGTTATTAATATCATACAATTATTATTGTTTGTAATAATAATTTGGCCTCTAAACGTCTCTTTACAAAGCGTTCATAAAAATTCTAATTATGCGGCTACCAGTGGCCGTGTGGTTTTGTTCCCTGAACACAGGGATTTCGGTTTTGGGTTTGCGCCTCGCCAGGACGGGTTAGCAATGTTAAATTTTCCGGTTTCCTCTACATCTGTAACGTTTGAACAGGGACTAGTTACCGTTATTTAGCAAAATAATCTGCTGAAGCTCAGTAAAACTTTTCATAAATTACTATATTGTACATCAACCTTATATTCTGAAAAATCAGAGGAAATACCCTATAATTTGGACAACCGTATCCACTATTTTGAGGTTTACTATTATACTAACTTAAAAGTGTCACAGTATTACTATTTTCGTTTTGTGATATTTATAGTCAGGTTAAAAGTTTACATTCAAAAAAAAGTATAAACTTTTGCAGTCTGCCCAATATAATTCAACAGTTTTTTAAAGTACCTCGTATTTGGTCTATTGTGGAATAATTTTTTCTAAAGCGAACCTTTTCTGTTATCAGAAACTCGTAAGTGTTTTGAATTCTGTATTACAGAAATCTAGAAACAATTCTATGAGTATGACTAAGGAGAGTGATTAGTGTATAATTATTACAATTTTTTATGTAATTTTTTAAATGGATTAGAACGGTAATTCTCGTCTTCATTCTTCTAGTATTTTACTTTTAACTGTTACACTATTGAAAAGTTTGGTAAAAAATCTTATGGTTGTTTCTCCTTCATATTTCCATAGTTCTACTGGAATGTTAGCAATACCAGAGATTTTTGAGATTGCCTTTGCTTTGTTTTTCTTTGTACTTTCTCGGAGAAAATCATATAAATATTTGGTTCTGCATAGTTAGAATAATTTGTGTTACTTGAAATTATGTTAATTTACCTTTTTAATGGAAGACTTCCTTTTACTTATAAGAATGCAACGTATGCAATTATGCGCATTTTCGTTGGAGAAAGTCCAGGAATATTTGTGACTTGATTTATGGTATAATAAGAAGGAAAATAGAAAATCGTATGAAAGGGAAAAATTCTGTTTGAATCAAAATTTGGCATAAAAAAAATCCTGCTTGCCTTTTGAGTTAAGTAGGATTTCTCTAAACCAAATTTTCCTATTTCCTTTTCTCTGTATTCTTTATAGCTTACTTTTTCGGTTGTTTTATATAAAGACGGCTTTCTACACGTTATACATATATATCGATCAATCAAAAAATACTTCATTGTTATTTTTATATACGGTATTAAACTACTAAATTACAAATATAGTAGATCATATGTGATATTTCCAATTAAGTCGAACTGCGTGACAATTTTAGTTTATATTTGGCTGCAATTTTAAAAAAATTGTAGACCAATAAATTTTCATTGAGGTTTCTCTACCTGTCCATACGTCTGTCTGTCGATTCTGAATGTCGAGAAGGGAGTTAGGTAGACGAAAATCAAAACTATTAGAAAAAATATCCCTAATTGGCTCACTCAGAAAAATAGGCGTGACTTCCGTAAATAACGCTTCTCGCAAGAGCTCCGAAGTCACTTGGTAAAGCCAACAGTGTACGTCATAAGTGTAAAGATCGTTGGATACTTCTATTAATCCTGTAAATATTTTAAAAGCCGTTATTATTCGAATGATATATTAGTCCTGAATTTTATATAATTTCTAACTGTGATTATAAATATATTTGAAAAATATTTTCGATACAGACAATAATTATCAAAACAAACTGATAAAGCATAAATTCTTCTAATATGCTTAGATCGGGTAATACTACTATTTCTTATATTCGTCTTGCCTTATTTTACTTATACTTTCTATATTCACCACCATTTAATTTGATAAAATTATATTTAAAATGTAATAAAATCTTCCTACGAATTAAATTGCTAATAAAGGGACTTTGCTAATAGAACTTTGTATTCTTCTTTGACATTGTTATAAGTAAGACCACTAAATCGGTAGGTATGTCTAAATAACACGCTTTTAAACACTAAAGAAAATAAAGGTTTCGAAATAAGTATTAAATTATTATATGTGCAAAAGAATAAGTAAAATACGTACCTTCACTTAAATCATTACATCTATTGTTACCTTCTATTCTCTCTGTGTTTAACCGTTAGTCGTCAGTTCCGTTATCTTTAATTGTGGAAATCTCTTTCAAAAAATCTAATATTTGGCAGTATTTCCAAATTGATGGGAAAGGCAAACAACTTGCTACATGTATTTTATGTAAAAAAACGTACAAAACATCAGGAAACATCAAATTTAAAAGATGATATAAAACGTTTACATTCTGTTGAATTTAGAAAAGGTTTTATTAGCAAAAGTGTCGAGTCAGCTTCAACATCTAAAGATTGAGATTTAGAAAACTCATCATCGAAAGTGACCATTGAGACTACAAAAAAAGTAAGTCAATATTTCACCAATGATCGAGATGTTTCCAACATCAATAACAAAATGGCAACTTAATATAAATAAAAAATTAGCAATATTCATTGCACGTGATCTACAACCGTATTCTATTGTTAAAGATAAGAGATTTGTGCAATTTACACACGAATTAGAACCAAGATATTTACTACTCTTACCAAAATATATCGGCAACATACTTATACCCAACTTACACAAAGAGTGTAAAGAAAAACTGAAAGTTATGATCGATATAGTGAAACATGTATCCATAACTACCGATATGTGGACATCTGTAATTAATCGGTCATATTTAACTGTAACGTGCCATTTTATTTTTAATGATATGTTTACATCGTGGATACTTGGTGGGTGGGCTGATAGTGGCTACTGCTCATACATCAGGGAATAGGCCTACAGCAAATACATGTTAAGTGCTTGCAGCATACTAAAAATCAGCAATCTATCTTATTTTGCCCACGGCTTATAGGCCTACCCCGTTTTTCGGGATGCTCCAGAAGGAGATGAAGAACTGATAAGAATAAAAAAATACAATGTATAGAAATTGTAACTCTCTTTACAATCTCAACCAAAGCTTCTGATCAATTTGAAGATATTTATACTGAACAAGGAAAAACGCCTTAAATAAGTAACTCAGGAAATAATAATAACTCATTGAAGTAGTTATCTAAATATGATACGAAAATTATTAGAATTAAAAGGTTATATAGAATTCGTTCTTATTTCATTACCGAAATCTCCCTTGCCACTGACAGCCGAAGAAATTGTAATTTTACAAGAAAGTTGTACAGTAATTATTTGGAACTGTTTGAACAAAAAACTAACACCGTTTCGGGCGATACGTACTTATGTTAACATGTTTTTAATCGTTCCAATTGTTCATGAACTTTAAGCAAGTAAATGGCTCGCACTTCTGCTTCAATGACTTAAAAGAAATACTCTTCTGAACTTTTCAAATTCTATCATCTTCCTGGACGACATATTTTCCCCATCGAGAAAGTTTGAAAGTAAAAGTTTATTCGAATATATTTTTATGTTTCGAATAAGAAATCTACCAAATTTGTTGACAATTTAGTCGTTCCATATGGTTTTATAAAGCATTCAATCCGCACGTTTAATTCTGGATACTCTGTACATATTCGTAATTGTTATTGGTATAATACACATCGGTTATTTTACTTTAATATAATGAAGGGAAGGCATAAAGAAACCGACAGGTAATTTTGAGGTGCATTGCTACCAGCATGTTGTTGTACCACTAATGCAAATTTTGGGTTTGATGAGTGTGGCCTTCAAGCTGTACCAATTTTATCTTTGTTTTTTTTTGTTATTTTATGTTATTTTTATGTTATTTTATGTTTTTTGTTATTTTTATGTTATTTTAAACGTTTACACCATAAGATCCGAAAAATTTTCGAGAAATGTTTAATTTTAAAAAATTTTAACTGAACAGTTGAACCAAAATAATCTAATTGAGGCTTTTTGACCCAAAAATATACCATATTTTATTGTTATATTCTTCTATTGTTTATATTTACGTAAACTTTAAAGCCGAGTATATTTTTATATTGTTTGCAAACGTAACCCTTTACTACTTAATAAACTGACGTTGTATATTTTTACTTATTATATAAAACTAAGACATTAAAATATTAAATAATATAAAATTTTCAGAAATGTTTAATCCGAATTATTGAATTTTTCATATAAATGCAGAAGGATGCAAAAGTAGGCATATACAGTCGACCCCCCTATAACGTACGTTCCTATAACGACAATTCCTATAACGTAGCGAAAAAATTGTAGAAACTTTCGTATAAAGTACCTCCTATAACGTCGTTTCGCAACAAGATTGATAGAGTCTGGACCAATAGTGGATGAGCAGCCGAACTACTTTCCTTTGACCCTGCGCCACGCTACGGAGCGGCTAAATTGAGTTTGCTATCGTCTGTTTAGTATTATATATAAATTATATATAAATTAGGTACTGTACATATAATTATATATTAATTATATATAAATTAGGTACTGTATATATAATTATATATTAACTTAATTTATTGTAACTTTATTATAATTAAATATATATTTTTCGCCGTCTAGCGTCACGCTACGGCGAGTTAGGCGACCTATCGTCTGTCCAGTACTGTAATTTTATACATTTCTTGTGAAAGAAACACTTCTTATTCAACGTCCATAAAAATTATTTATATTAATGATGTCTCCAAAGGTCAAGTTATTTTTATGCGAAAAATTCGTTATTAGAAATCGCGGCCGCCGTTTAATATGCTGTTCCGCGATGAAAACCAGCTTTAAGCAACGGCGTAGTCGAACGGTACACACCCGGTAAGTAATCCTATAATTTTTTTGTTTATAGCATAGTTTATACGGATTACTTACAAAAAATTATACGTGTTTTGGAAATGTTGAGTCGAATTAGTCTAGAATCGGTTAATTTTATAGAAGAAAGCCTTTCGAACAGCCTTAGTCCGTAAAGTTCCCACCTATCGGGCTGCGATTGGATCATGTATTTAATCATTCATATAACATAAAATTCGATTAGCGTGGAACGTATCTAAGCGTTATAGGGGGGGGGGCTACTGTAGTTGTTATGGAAAACACATGTAAAAGAAAACATTTATTCTATACGTAAATTGAGTCTGAAATAATAACACGAGTAAAATAATAAAAAAAACAATAACACCAAATATTCGTATTATACAAACGTGTGCCTATCTTTGCACCATCCTGTATATTTAAAATACAGGTAACCCCCGTATAACACGGCAATTCTATAGCACGGATTCACTCTAACACGGTTCGAGAATTGGGAACATCCCCCATATAACATGGTGCTTTTATAGCACGAGTTCACTCTAACACGGTTCGAGAATTGGGAACATCCCCCGTATAATACGGTTCTGAAATTAAGTAAAACTCTCGTACAACATAAAATGTAATAAAGTAAAACTCTCGTACAACATAAAATGTAATAAAGTAAAACTCTCGTACAACATAAAATGTAATAAAGGGTGCTTTCTTTTATACCTCCGCGCAACTCCGCGCGAGCATTCTAATTGTTTTCGCGGTTACTTTGAATGCTCTTTCAACAAATAATCCATTTAATGGTTAAATTTTACAATTGGGACCCTCCTTTTGCCTCTAAAAGCTCATTTTAGAATTATAGATTCCTTTACACGATACTTTCGGTAGTGCGGTCGCTGCCATCTTTCTTTCACCGTCGTTCCTAAATGCCTACAAACAGCAGCGCACTCCCGTTGCAGAGCGACCGCAATTAACGAACGCACCCACAAACTGTTACCAGTTGATGATGCTCATGCTGAGATCATCATATAAAACGAATAATCCTCTGGTAAAATATTTACTTAAATAATAAATAAGTGTTTTACCTATGAAAAAAATGAATAATAAATCCGATTTAAATGAGAATTTAACATGTTTTTTTAATTTTTAGAATCTAACCCCCTTTTCGCACTAGTTCTTCGTTTCGTATAACACGGATTCACATAACATGGAAATTTTCGGAAACGTAACTCCCATGTTATACAGGGGGTTACCTGTATTTAAAGATTATAATTTCGGACTTGAGTCTGAACTGATCTAAAATAAATACTTAATTATGCGATTTTGTCAGATGAAAAGCGAAACTATTGTTAAAATGATATCACAATGGCATGTAGAAATACGAAAAACAACGTTTTTCGTATTTCTACATGCAATTGTGAGAGAAACAGAGTACGAAATAGCATCACAATCTCCTAAACCTCGTGTAATACATTTAGAATTCCATCCAAACGTCAAACGTTTTATAGGGCATATCGAAATATTACTGATTTTCTTCTCCTATTAGTACAGTATATTTTATATTAATTTTAGCTTGTGTCTATTTTTACCTATATAAAGCGATAAGAGTCAACACATTTAATGTTATGTGTTTTTTAAGAAAGTGACAAAACATCGCTTCACAAAATCTGCATGGAAATACTTGTGAAATTTTCGTCGGGTGTACTTAGTCCGTGGAATTATTATTCTTCAGAACTTCGATAAGATTTCCACACGTTAAGCCACAAAGCCACGTCAAGGCGACACCCATTTTTGTGGTAGTTTTTTGTTTTCCAGAAACTGACCCCGATTGCTCGACAAAATAACAATCGGCGAATAAAACTGGATAATGTATATTAAGAGACATAATTGAAAATATATACAGTACTAGAAAATTATCATTATTTTGTAGCACACAGAATGACACGAACGTGCGTGCACAAGATGAAATAAGCCTAGCACGAGCGGATGTATAGTACTGTATATAAAAAGATGGCTGGCCAGCATCGACTAGGGTCGATGTACCTCATTGGCACTGGCTGCCGTCGGCAAAGGCGACTATGACTATTAAATAATAGATTAACAGTTTAATTTACTACTAAATTTAAATTTGTAAGCGTATTTAATTTAAATATTAATAAATAGAATATATATAAATATTATATTAATTAAATGACTTATTTATAACGTGAAATAATTTAATTGTATAGTATATACGAGGATCATTTTACATGAAAAGTAATCACTCTGATGAGTAAGTAATTTGTCCCACTGTGACACCAGACGTTCGATTGCTTGCTCACAGAACTCATTGGGTTGACGTCTACACCATTTTCGAACTGCGTCTACTACTTCAGCGTCCGATTGAAACTTACGACCTTCCAGGTAAGCGCTTCTTAAGCTGGTTGAAAACGTGGAATTTGCACAGAGACAAGTCAGCACTGTATGCAGGATGCTGAAGTTTTTCCCACGTGAATTTCACGAGAAATTCCTGCGCGATGCGTGCGGTTTGATGGAGGACGACGACCCTTGCGAAAGCAGACCAGGCGTTTTGGACTTGATGAAAGTTTGCAGAGAATTTCAAGTTTCCACTTACCGAGCAACATTTATGATGGTTCCACAGGCGGTAAACTCCATCAACTGAATTGTTGAAGTATCTATGCTTGAAAGTTGGGTGGAGTATCAGTCTGTCCTGCTAAACGAACGTAGGTTAACGGGACAACAGCGTCACACGACACTGCAGCGTGAGCTTACAGTGTTTCCACTTACATTTCATATAGACACATTCCGCGCTTTGATTATCTATTGGTCGGGTTTCATTTGAATGACCCACATATAAGATAATATATAATCATATATATAAATTATTGATATTTAATTTTAATTAATTCTAAATTTTATTTTTAATTCTAATTTAATTACCAATTATATTTATATTTGATAGTAATATTTTATATTTAAATATTTGCATTTACTTAATATATATGTTGCAGTATGCATATTAGATACATGCGAATAAACAATTAAAAGTCCATTGTTGTTTGTTTGAATGTTCTGTTTCTTATACTAAAACGCCGTCTTTTCCTCTTTTCTGCAATTTCGTGGCAGTTTTTTCGTTATTTCTTCGAAAAAGCGAAGAATACGAAAATGGCGTCTTCATTCAAACAAAGAACAATGGAATTTGAATTATTGATCCGTTAACAATTACCGAAATAGCTCATTGTTGCATATTGTTGTCGTCCTAAACACGGTATATTAATTAAATTTATTATATTCCAGAAACCAATTTACTGTTTGTAAGGAAAACTTCTAGTTTCTTACAAAACGATTTCATCAGAATATCTTATTAATGTTACTTCATCTTTCACCGCCTCAACTTCCTCTTTCATCATCCAGTCGTTGTAGAAGTTAAAGACCACATTCTTTAAGACATCCTACAAAGCTTGAAGGAAAGTATCTTTTCACTATTATACTTTATCAATTACTAGCAGATGAGCCCGACGCTTGGACTCCATTTTTTTATAATTCAATTAAGATTTATTACATCGATTTTCCATCTTAATCTTTCAGTGACAAGCTGTGTTACAATATGAATTGGGAGACCGCTATAAGTTTTGCTATGACTATTTTTTCGTTAGTATCTTAAGATTTTAGAAATGCGAAAATCTAACCTTACAAGACTGATTTACAACAAAGTAAAATTAGTAAGCAATAATTCTTCTGTTATAACTTGGCTTTCCTTAGTTAATCGCTTATTGTCTGCTTCGGTATTTTTATCTGCTGTTTTCTGATAAAAGGCTTTCATAAATAGAACTTCTTCAGTCTTTGTAAAAGTAATATCGAACTAAAAGTAGACTTTATATGGAGCAGAAGTACAAATTTTTTAAATTTCTCACTCTTCCATGGTCAGGAAGTTGTTATCTATCATCAAATTCGAATTTAAATTCGAATCTGAAATGCAATTGCAACTTAATAAATTTATTTTTGCGTTTTTAATTAATTAATTAATTATAGCAGAATTAGTGTAACATCTTGCTCCAATTGTCTTTTTATTGTATTTATTTTATTTTATTTTTTTGGAAATGTTAAAAATCTTTCGAATGAATGAATGAATTGAATTTATTTTACATTGTAGATAGACTAAATCTACGAGGTCAGAGAAGAGGCACCTTGGACCATGTTGTATGCAGATGATATCGTTCTGTGCGCCGAAACAAAAGAGGAGCTGAGGGTTAAATTGGAAAGGTGGTTGGGTGTGTTGGAAGGGAGGGGCATGAGGGTGAGCAGGAGTAAAACAGAGTATATTTGTAGTGGGGAGGAGGATGGTGCCCGGGAGAGTGATCTGGAGTTGAGGAGTGACGTATTCCGAAGAGTCAATACCTTTAAGTACCTGGGGTCAACTATGGCTGAGGTTGGAAGTGTGGATAAGGAGGTGATAGGCAGGATTCAGGCTGGTTGGCGGAATTGGAGAGATATGTCAGGAGTGTTGTGTGATAAGAGGGTGCCACTCAGGTTGAAAGGGAAAGTTTATCGGATGGTGGTGAGACCAGCTATGCTGTACGCTATTGAGACTGTAAGCTTAGGGAAAACCCATGTCAAAAGGATGGAGGTGGCGGAGATGAGGATGCTCCGTTGGATGTGTGGGGTTACGAGACGGGATCACATTCGAAATGAATGTGTGAGGGGGACAGTGAAAGTTGTGAACATAGAAGCAAAGATACAGGAAGCGAGGTTGAAGTGGTTTGGTCATATGGTACGGAGGGAAGAAGGGTATGTGAGAAGAAGGGTTATGCAGATGAGAGTAAGGGGGAGGAGGCGGCGGGGACGGCCGCGGAAAAGGTGGATGGATCTTGTGGAGGAGGACTTGAGAGAAAAGCATCTGAATGTGGAGGCAGCCCAGGACAGGGAGCAGTGGAGACGACTCATCAGAAACAGCGACCCTACATAGTGTGGGAAAAGCTGAAGAAGAAGAAGAAGATAGACTAAATCTCTTAACGCATTAGTAAATTTAAATAAATCCCGAAAATTAGATTTGCTGCGTAACATATTTAAATACTCGACATACGTATTATTTCCACCACTGCAATATATATGAAAACAACATTCGCTATATTTACATAAATGACTACACAGTGCACACACTACATGACTTTTCTTCGATATAAAACAATTTAATCTTACTCTAGAGATTCATTATCTCGCCATTCCAAAATTCGGCTTGACAATTTTATAATTTAACAAAACAGAAAACGACGAAATTAACCCGTTGGCAGAAAGAATTAACAAATTAGAAACAGAACATAAAAGCAGACACAGGCCTGATGTTGATGTTATTACTGGTTTAATTTAAAAGATTAATATACTCGAAAATAATATAAAAAATAAAAATTTAGCTGCGCTAATTTCAGCTTACGAAGGTTAAAATGAAGAAAGAATAGTTTTGTCATTTGTATTTCATTCGACGTTCAAAGAGATGTTAAAAAGTTGCAAGTAGTTGTATTTTCGATTATTTCTGATTGGAGACAGACAGTACGTATAAGACAATATCCTTCTTTAAAGTGTAGGGAGAATAGAAAAAAACGTATGAAAAAAGTTTTTGTCTATACTTTTTGCAGATTTATTGCATATTCAACGGATACTTTTATCGATTGACTTTAATATTACTTTTTTACCTGATGATAATTTAATTTCTGTAGCGTTATGTAAACTTTGTCCATGTCACGCCATTCATTAAATATGTTATTAATACAATTGGTTTTCTAATTCTAAGCCATACATAATAGTGTCTCGAAGACCGTCTTATCTACTCCTTATGTAAAGGCGTTTATCAAATAATGATAATTTGATTTGTATTATAATTTATATCTGAACATCCTTTTGATCTCAGTGTATTTTATTACTGTAAATTTTATACTTTTTTTTTTTAACAAAGTTAATGCTTTGATATTTTATTAAACTTATTACTTGAGCCTTATGTAATGAAATCATTTTATAAAAAAGATTTAAACTGTTAAATATTTTTATATTATATTACTTCAAAACCACGTGTTTAAATCATATCTGAAATTATTTCTTAATAAGTGGGCAATTAGTTTTTTATTTAAAATTACTAATATTACACAATTAAAAGTTATGTGATCGTAACTTTGTTCCTTTAGAAATTGGAAGAAATTGGCATTTCTGTGTGTAAACAAACAACTCGCCCGGTTATACATTGTCAATATAATGAGTTTTGCTAATTTTCTGATTAACGTAGTTCATTACAAAAGAAAACTAATTATTAAATTTAATTTAATATTACTTTTATTTGAAAATTACGAGTGTGAATAAGTTACATTAGATAAACGCTTATGATGTTTGAGAGTCACTGTAAATAAATTAGCCAATGATTTTTTTTAATACAAAACACATAATACAAATCCATATATAAACACCTGTTATTTTAATGAGCTGTTTAGCTTGTAACGGGAAATGTGACGTTCACTGATTCTAATGAAAACTAGGAGTCTTCGATTGCAGAAATGATTCTCGGCACCGCAGAAAGATTGATTGAGACCTCCAAAACTTGACCTAATTATCCAAAGTGAATGCCATAAAAATCTAAGATATTAATATGTTTTACATCTGTTAACTAAAATTACTTAAATTATATTAATCGTGATTAAAAAAGTGGCATTACAATAAAAAACCGTAATTTCATACTCTTCAATTTATATACTTTTGTGGTATCCGTAGTTAAGCACTCATTTTTAATAAGGAAAAATCAATTATAATGACCCATTAAAGAAAAGTGCTGAGACATTCGGTGTGGCCCACCTGCAGATAGGATTGAAACCACTGATGTTGAACAATACTATCATCCAAAGACAATTAAATGCCCAATTCTAACAAAACTAGTTTAATACAATAAATTTATTTCCACCATACGAAAACCATTAATGTATGACAGGGAATCAAATTGCCGTCCACTACACGAAAATACTCTATTTCGCTTGGGATAATAGATAAATATAACGGTAAAAAGTTATAAGTAACGTATTTCACTAAAGGAAACACTTTTCTAAATGCTCGAGTTGCCGCAGCGATGCAATCTGTACACGCATAGCGAAAAATATACGCGAAACATCTCGTTTGTACCATTTTCAGTTCAGAATATTTTAGTCTTTCCAATTTCTCTTTGATAGTCGTATAACCAGTTTTAAATCCATAAATATAAACAGGAAAAGCATTTACTCTCTCACCATAAAATAGTGTGAGCCTGTATAAATCACTCTCGGCTGAGAAATCTATGAAATGTTCAGTTTCTTCTTGGAACGAATATACATGAATATTTTTGTAAAAGATGACGCATTTTATTTGTTCGTCCAAAATATTAATTTTTTGGCATACATTCTCCATTTCCTTTCTCAAAGCTGACTTGTCACGAAGTATAGATTCGTTTCCACGTAGATTAAACGAATAATTAAAAATATTGAAACCTGGAATGTTTGGAAACATTAATATTTGTATTTCGGTTGTTTCGGTTGATGAGTACTCATGATGTGCCGGAAAAGGGAGTGTGACAAAGTTTCCTGGAATTAAAAAACGTCATTGTTATTAACAATTGATAAATAATTTCAAACTTACATACTACAACTACTTACGATTCAATGAATGCATATGGCAATAACATCAGAACAAAAGAGAGAAAAGAAGTCCGTGAAAGAGTTATGCGATTGTTCTCATGCTTGGAGCAATTCCATGGTATTCTACAGGAAGCCCGCACAACCTCACAGAAGAGTCCTACAACCAATGTTTCAACTAACCTACCTGTCTCCTATGCANTATAAGGTTCAACTTCTAGCTTGTTTTCTTTCCTAGTAATTACAACATCAAGGTAACGTATACTGTTATGAACATCATTTTCTTCTTCTATTGTAAATTGTATTTTTGTGTCTATGTTATTTATTATTTCTTTTATTTCCTTGATATTAAAAAACCAAGATAATCGATTGAATTTTGTGTAAATTATAAGAAAGCCATATTTAAAAGCCCAGTAGTCAAGCTGCTATCTACGACCCTGTTTGTTCTCCAATGATTATCGTCGACCTTGTTCGTTATCCAAGTTGTATATGAAATATGAAATTGTCCATCCTGTTCGACATCTGTACAATAGTGGTTTGTGTTTTATGGTATGTTTTTAAAAAAATTTTTTTTAAAAACAGTTTATCTACTCGCGTATTTTTGTACAAATTTTCTCATGTTTTATTTTTTATGTCTAGTTGGCTGAAGAGGGGCCAATGCCCGAAACGCGTAATGTAAAAGGCGTCCCAACTCAATAAATAGTCAATAAGTTGCCAAGTGTTGATATATGTCACCTTAGTGTGTCTGCAAAGAAACAGCTTAATAGTGTTGATATATGTCACCTTAGTGTGTCTGCAAAGAAACAGCTTAATAACAACAACACGGTTTCATCAGAATCAAATACAATTAATTTGTTTAATTGATGAGATTTTTTAAATTTAAATTTAAAATTAAGGCTTCAACAAATAAGAAATTGAAAATAATAATCAACTAACGACGTTTCATTAAACATTTTTAAAATCAGGAACATAATTACAACTTTAAATAACAAATAAGGCTGTCGTAAAAATTATATTGAAACCAAAAACTATAGGATATTTTACGCCATCCGCGTAAAATACATAAAAACTTACATCGTTAAAATCTATTAATAGTTAAACACCGTTACTATATTGATGAAATTGAAGTTTAATAGAGACAAATGCAAAAACACCTTACGTAGAGAAACGAATTGTGAGGAAAGACACAGCACTGAATCCATCGATGAATGAGAAATCTACAAATGTTTAGATTCAGAAAGAAAAACTCACAATTTTACACACAAATCATAAAAACTTTACCAAAATCACGAAGTAAAATTTGTCATTTCGGTAATTAATATTTTCTAAACTAAATTCCGTAACTTAGAAATGATTTATGTTAATCGAATTTGGAATTTTGAGCATTTGTAGCAATTATATAATCAGAGCATTTAATTAACAAAATAATATTTTTTTTCGACTGAACTAATAAAGGAATATGATGAAAAACTTGCCATGTTTCTTTGGAATAAAACACAATACTAGTGTTTACTACGCCACAAAAATAACAAAATAATGTTACAATAATTACCCTCGTGATCATTGTTACTCGGTGATACATTATGTTTTCGATAATATCTCTCCATTTGGTACACACTTGCCTGCATAAATCTAATTCTTCATCTTTCAAGTATTGAAATATGTGAATCATTATTTCTGGCAATTCTGTGATTAAAGTGCAGCCACGTGGCGTTATTTCACCTATTTTCGTTGTTTTTTCAAGTGCGGTTTCTGCCATTTTGAAAATTCTCTGTAAAGAAAAAAAAATAGTTTATTAACTTATAATGACAGTGCCAGACGTTCAGGTTTCCAATTCGAATTGCAAGTTGGTTAACGTGTAGCACTAAACACAAACAGCTTCCTGTTCAGCTAATAAGATTCACTTCTGAAACGTTTTCCGTAAACGTGCCAGCCGTACCTGTGCATCCCGACGACATCCCAAAGACTGCGATCACAACAACTTTTTGTCTTTTTGAATTCGTGTTCATGCCTTTCAGTTTGTCCAATGCCGGGCAGACTTTCCAACGGTTCATAAATGAGGTACTCTAAGGGCTCGATTTTACCTTTGCATACCTCGACGACATTTTAAGCGCTAGCGAATCGAGGGAACAGCATGAGATTCACCTAGAAGCGGTTTTCCATCGCCTGTCCGAGTACGGCGTCAAGGTAAATCTGAGCAAATGTATATTGGGAGCATCAGACCTACTGTTTTTGGGATATTTAGTCGGCAAGGAGGGCATTAAACCGCTACCCGAACGCGTAAACCCTATACTGGCGTATAAAATTCCAACAACGATCCGCGAGCTCAGACGTTTCCTGGGACTACTCAACTATTATCGTAGAAATGTCCCAAACGCAGCTCATGCACAAGCCCCACTAAATGAGTTACTAAAAGGACCGAATCTTAAATCCAACAGCAAAATTCAGTGGACCGAGAAGACAACGAACGCTTTCCACCACTGCAAGGAGGAATTAGCTAACGCGACGCTATTAACACATCCAAATCTAAACGCGCAACTGGCACTTTTTACCGACGCAAGCGACATAGCTATCGGTGGCTCGCTAAATCAAGTCGACCCCTCCAATGGCACACCGAAGATGCAGCCACTAGCTTTTTTCTCTGCCAAATTAACGCAGCCGCAACGAAAATGGTCGGTTTTCGATAGAGAGCTTTATGCCATATACGCATCAATAAGGCACTTCAAGCACATGCCCGAAGGCAGGGAGGTTACGGTCTTCACAGACCATCGCCCACTGACGTACGCTTTTAGTCAGAAGCCTGAGAAGTGCACCCCTAGGCAATTAAGGCACCTAGACCTTATAGGGCAATTAAGCACGGACATCCGCTACATCAAAGGCAGCGACAATACACCGGCGGACGTATTGTCGCGGATCGAAACTATCAAAGTGCCAAACGCACGAGCATCGCGCAAGCCCAGAGCAGCGACCCCGAATTACAACTACTTTCTTCAAATACGGCATTACAGCTGAAGAAAATGCCTTTAACAGATGCAAGCCCCGATTTATTCTGTGATATATCCACAAACAAAATTTGTCTATGCATCCCGATTAAATTCCGCAGGCAAGTCTTCGACGCCATTCACAATCTGGCTCATCCTGGGATAAGAGCTACCACCAAATTAATAACTAGTCGTTTTGTTTGGCCTTCAATCAGAAAGGACTCTTGTATGTGGGCCAAAACCTGCATACCATGCCAACGAGCGAAAGTTCATAGGCACACGTGGAGCCCTGTCCAAAATCTTCAGGTCCCTGACGGCCGTTTCGAACACGTACACATGGATATTGTAGGTCCCCTTCCGTCTTCGCAAGGTAACACATATTGCCTCACGATCATTGACAGGTTCACCCGTTGGGTGAAGGCTTTCCCGATTGCCGACTATACGGCAGAGAAGGTTTTTTACGGTCAATGGGTCGCGCGTTACGGTGTACCGAAGACGGTCACTACTGACAATTCGAATCGCACCTGCTCCGAGCTTTGACCAAATTATTGGGCAGCAACCACATACACATGACAGCCTTTCACCCAGCGGCCAACGGCCTGGTGGAGAACAGCCACCGCAGACTTAAAGGCTCTCAAGGCTTGCTTGACCGACCGCTGGACAGAGGTCTTACTGTCAGTGCTGCTAGGGATGCGAACCGCTTTAAAGAAGACATCAAGGCAACAACCGCCGAACTCGTCTACAGG
This sequence comes from Centruroides sculpturatus, assembly GCF_000671375.1. NCBI lineage: Eukaryota > Metazoa > Arthropoda > Arachnida > Scorpiones > Buthidae > Centruroides > Centruroides sculpturatus. Next base: position 238,108 of record NW_019384357.1, on the reverse strand, counting down.
ACAACCTTACGATTACCTACACCGGCAGACTCAAACGCAGCAGTTTTTGTCCAGCAGCTCAAAGAGCAAATGCATCAACTGACACCAATTCCAACGAGATGTTACGGGACAAAGAAAATTTCGTCCCGCAGGACCTACGGAGCTGCACTCACGTTTTCGTGCGGCACGACTCCGTACGGCCACCTCTGCAACCGCCGTACTACGGACCGTTTCCCGTACTGCAGCGTGCAGACAAACTTTTCAAAGTCCGCGTACGGCAAAAAGAGACAGTTATCTCCATAGACAGGCTTAAACCAGCTTACTGTCTGGCGGAACACCTTTCACCAAGCGAGAAACCACCAACAGACGACAAACAAGAGACAGACACGGGACAAGTTCCCCGTTCAACAGAAGTACAAGACCCTAAAACATCGAGCACCACGCACTCGAAGCAAGAAGCCGAAACCGAAACCATGACGCGCTCCGGAAGACGCGTCCGTTTCCCGGCACGTTTTCTCTAGCCTCACGATCGTTTACACTAGGAAAGGGGTACTGCGGCGGTCGACAACACTGCGCCTGACCACCGTCTCCAACCGGCGCGGCGTGATGTCAGAGGTCGAGGTTGACACTTTTTGAGTCGACGTGTTCAGGTTCGGACGTTCATCTCGTGCACTCTGACCTTTGTCTACATGATCGGCGTTGTTATAACCTTCTGTACATAGAGTTGTAATTATCGGTGAATAAACTAGTGATAACGACATTCAGACCCTTCTTTTAATCCTAGAATATATATCTCGACGTCACGACAATCCCGTTTGTGGATGCAATCGGATTGAGCGATCTAACTGACTTCGACTATTTAGAATAACCATTAATGGTCCCCTCATATTTATTATTTATTATATATTATCGATTTATACTTTTACAGACATAAAAAGATGTAAAATGTTACTCACCACATCAAAATACGTCCAACCAGACAAGTTTTCTGAACTGCAATGAAAAATCCGAATTGTAGACGAAAGAACTCGTTCCTATTGTTTACTGCCAAGGGAGAAATTGCCTAATTAAGCGGAAACACATCTGTAAACACTTATAAAATGAAATATTAAAATTGATGTGAGTGGGTATTATACGATTGGGAGAAAATAAAAAAATGAATATGTCCAAAGTGTTTGTAACCTTTAGTTTAAAATATATATATATATTTAAAATTAACAGAAATATTAAAAGTATACCCTTAACTACCGTAAATTATTATGGCTACTAATCTGTTTATGATTTATATATTTAGCATTTTGAATTTCGAAATAGATAAAATTTTAATTTAAAATGAAGTATTTACAATTTTAAATGTTTTCAATTTTACAATTTTTCATTATATTATTCCATATAAGGGAAAGTAGGGGAATGGGGCCCACCGAAGGTATTAGCCATAACAAATAATTAAGGGTAAACATTCAATATCACTATTAATTTTAAATAAATATGTATATAAATTTACATTAAAGATCATACACACTTAAGAGTTTTTTATGTCTTTATTTCCTCTCCCCAATGGTATAATAAACACAAACATATCATTTTAATATTTTTATTTTATAATTGTTTACAGATGTGTTTCCACTTAATTAGGCAATTTCTACCTTGGCAGTTAACAATAGGAACTAATTCCTTTGTCTACAATTCTTGTTTCGTTCTTACTAACCCATTTTTCCTCATTGCAGTACAGAATACTCATCCGGTTGGACGTGATTTGATGTGGTGAGTAATATTTTTCGTTTTCTTGTCTCTGGGAAGGTATACAACGATAATATACAGTAAATCTCCGAGGTAAGACACACCACTGAAT